>NW_027107180.1:290592-295953 GCF_000696795.3 Halyomorpha halys
TGTAAGTGAAGGAAATTTGTTATAAAAGTAATTAAAAGGAGCTGTTTGTAGGAATCCTTGAGAATGACCTGAGAGGTCGAAACGTCGGATGTTAAAAAAGAATAAAGTTGAGAGAAAAGAGATCAAAATTGTTTTAAAAAGAAACTAAACCACTCTCAAACAACTATATTAATAAAAAATAAATCTAATATATCTATATGTTTTTAAACTAAAAATTTCTATAATTTTGTATTAAGTCATTTCATAGAGAAAAGTTGGACACATTGGAGAAAAAACGTCTTTAGCCTTAATTGAAATAATTTTAGTTAAGACACACTTCTAGTAAATGTGCTGTGCACATATTAAGAGAAATGCAATATGAAGGATTTTAACCGCGTATTCATTTCAATACGTTTTAAAAAAAGTGCGTGATTGGAAATAAAGGAATAAAGAAACAAAACAAAGAAATGAAGAAAAGATGATTGGGGTGCAGGCACTGAAGAACGCAAATAAGCAATAACTTATTTATTAGTGCCAACGATTCAGCAATAAAAAAACAATATAACAACCATAATGATTAAATGGAAGTACAGAAAAACAAGAAACATAAGATTACATCAGATAATTTAGGTACATAAGTAGTATTGAAGATAATGTGTAGTGTAATATTAACATAATATTGAAACTGTATATAATAATATACAGGTAAATTAGTAATGTTAATGTGAAAAATGAAAGAAGAAAATAATTAAAAAATTAAAAATGTTTAAGGTTGCAGTACTTAGTAAGAAAGTATAGGAAAAGATTTTATGGATTTGAATGCCTAGAAAGCATTATTTCAAAAGAATAGAAAGATACGGATCTGTGGTGTTGAAAAAACTTAATTAAATTGAAAATGTTTTTTATTATAGCAATGAAATAAGTAGCCTTTAAGATAATATTATGCCTTTCTGAATGTCAATATAATGCCACCACAGAAGGAGAGGAGAGAAATTCCCCAAATTTCCCAACAATTTGGAACTCATTTCCTAACTTTTTATCATTTCAAACCAAATATAAAATATATGTAATTGCCCAACTTTATTTTGAAATATTTGAACATTCTCAACTCTTGGATTTATCCTTATCAAGTGTTACAGAGTTGACACTTGACAATTCTCTAAATTAAAAATTAAATCTGTACCGCTACTATCCATGAAGGGTCAGGGGTTCAGCACTTTGTAAGGAAGCACTGTTACTAGACCAACGGTTTTGCAAGGAGTCTGCCAGATTTTTACCCTATTTCTCCAAGAGGATAAAAACAGGATTGACTCTCGGCTACAATGTAACAGAAACAATTTTCTGCCCAGCTGGATTCTAACCCGGTTCCTTGGGCTTAGTAGCATTGGGTCTTACCGCATTGCCACCGCACTCCCGAAGAAAATAATATACACATGAAAACCAATTAAATAAATAAATATACAAAATTGACAATTATTTAAAATTTAAGTAATATAAAAAATATAAAGAAAAACATATACCTGATTAATTATATATGTAAATAGAATAACAAAATTAAAGAAGTAGATATAAAGTTACATAAAACCAGTAATATAAATCACAGTAATTAGGCCTAGTGAAGATAACTAATAAAGTGGGTGAGGGAGAAAAAATAAAGGAATAAAGGAATGGTATTAGGAATGATAAAGAAATACGATATACCTACTGGAGGTAGTTCCGTCACCAAGTAAAACTAGCGTGGTGGGCCCAGTGTGAATTACAAAATATGTTAGCTATGAACTAAACATACTCTTAGTAGGAAAGTTAGTTTCAAAACTCAGCGAACAAGATATTAATACGCAGACGATCTCTTTTCAGTGAGTTTAAGTCTAGATTTTTAATTAAGTCAGCTGAATGTTATTGAGAAAAAAAAATCGTTTCATTTAAATAAAGTACATACTTAGTTTGTCGAATTTAATAATGAACCATAATCGACAAAAAAACAAAATGTAACCTCTAAACAAATTTGCATAATTCAAACATATATAAACATATTAATAAGGAGTATAAAATTTGATTAATGACTTTCAGTTTTTTTTTAAATTTAATCGTTGACTATCACATAATTTATTTATATTATTACTTATAATGACAAGTATTAATTAATTTACATAACAGTTAACAGTTAAATGTATAAAAATAAGATGGCACGAGCCGAGACATTGCATGTAGCAACTGAGAAGTTATGGCCATTGTAGAGGTCAACAGGTGTAATTCCATCACTCACCGCCGGGCGCGCTCTAAGCAATTAAATGCAGACCAATTAGCATGGACTTGACTTACATAAGAAAGAAGATTTATCTTGAGTGAAAGTTGTGAAAGCTGGCGCACATTTCCCACAATTCAGGTTGCACATTAATTGCCATTGGGAATTATTATGAGTTTATTCACTAATTAACATCTTGTAACAAAATGGTTTTTACACCGTTATTTAACCGACCATCTTACTGATTTGCATTTATATGGATGAGAAAAGTCTTTCAATAGTTATATTGATCGACTAGGATTAACACATAAAGGATTAACACGTCCACGCTCAATTGCAATGTCCTCCATCAAACTTTGGAAGAACCCAAAAGGAAGAGGATGAAGAAAGGCAGAGATAGGGAAAGAGATTGATTTTTAAAATTTTAAAACACCGATGAAAAAGAAATAAAAAAAATAAAATAAAAAAAGGTATATTTAAACGGTATCCAGCTGGATATATGTCACTTTACGAATTTATCACCTGCCTTATGATTAGTACTGATTTAAATGAATTACATCTATCGATTGGATCAATTGAAGTATACGTGGTGCAATAACCTCATTCAAGAGTTGTGCACTCAATCAAAAAAATATTATTTCATCACCCGTCTCAAGGACGGAGTTCCCAGCTACGGGGCACACCGAGACTTCCGAGTCTTCCCGACAGTAAGAGTTTTACGTTACTAGTGATCAACCCATAAAACATACTTTAAGTATGCTTATTTGCCTCACCTAGTCACTGTGAAGTTGTACAACGCAACAGTCATAGAATTTAGCAAAACAAATTTAAATTGTGGCTCGTTATCCAGTGCTACACAATTTGTGTTGCAGTCTACTCTCGTACTAAGAAATTCTTTGATTTTTAGGCTACCAAACTATATTTGGAGCTGCAGTACTAAACTGTGTCTCTTAAATAGTAATTTTTGGGATTTAGAGTACTCACACGACGGTGAAAAATTAAGGCCAAAGAGGTATTTTAGAAAAAAATGTGAAGGGATACTACAAAATGTATCTTTTAGAATTGCAACCACGAAGACCAAAATTACTGACACGTTATATAAGATTCGTAGAAGTACCAGTATAATCTCAAGACTTATCTCACCTAATCACTGCTCAAGGATTTTCTATAAAGCCTTCGTCTGAAGCAGTTGCGAATCACGAAGCTATTGTTTCATACCCGGATCCAGCCCAAGACCGCTAGGGACAGTGAGGCTCCGACCGTATATACAATAAATTTTCTTCCGCTAATTGACGTCAATGAAAGGGCAATACCAGGATGAAATATAAAATAAAATGGTGACCTTCTTTTAAACTCTTCTTTATGGGTCCTAGAAAGATAGTGTCAAGCGAAGGAAGTGAAAGGATTAGTTACTTTATACAGAACAAATAAATAAAAACTATCGGTTTTTTTTTTTTACAATATCGCTAAAGTTAAAAAGTCGTAAACATAAAGTTAATGAAATTGGATTGCGTTGTGCAAAAACCACAGCTGCGACCGTTATGAACTGCCTTATATTTCGCCTTGACGATCCCCCTTAGTAAAAATTACTTACGATCGTAAGGCTTAAAGTTTCTTCAAATACAATAACATCGGTGAAATTAGAGCCCTCATGAAACTAAAAATGATTGGAAAACAGTTACAAAATCCAGTATATAGAGCGAATAAAATAATTTTCATGATTGATTTAATTACCTATTCGACCATCAGACATCGACTTGGGTGATATAAAAAATAGTAATAAAATAGCTTAACGTTTAATAATAAAATAAAGAGTCACTCCAACTTGTCAATTTATATCGGTGCTTAATCCACAACATGAATATACAGTACTTAATCCAGGAATTATATCCAGTTTTTATATATCATACGTTCATTATAGTGTATTTATTACTCTACTTAAATATTAACTTATAAGGAAATGAATTATAAAACTAAAAAAAAATCATATTTAAATAATAAAAAAATTAAGGGTACCGTAAGGGTCTCTCACTTATCGCGCTGAGACTTTAGAAACTGGAAATACAAAATGGCTCCAAGAAGTTAAGGAGCAGTTTTTGTGTCCTGAGATGTACGAACGGTATCAACTTCTTTTGACTGCTACGCGGAAACCGTAAGTAAACGATTAAGTCTACTAAAGGTTAGTAAATAAAAAAGATTTTATGGTTTTAAATGCCTAGAAAGCATTATTTCAAATAAATGTAATTGCCTAACTTTATTCTGAAATATTTGAACATTCTCAACTCTTTTGGATTTTGCTTATCAAGTGTTGACACTCCACAACTATAATTCTCTAAATTAAAAATAAAATCTGTACCGCTACAACGCATGAAGGGTCAGAGGTTCAGTACTGTGTAAGGAAGTTCTGCTACTAGATCAACGGTTGTTCAAGGAGGTGACCCAATTAAGTGTGCCCAATTAAAGAGTCTGTATGGACCACAGGAGGGCTCCAAGAACCCACAGGAGTTGATTCACGGCTGCAGTGTAACAGAAAACAATTTATTGCCAAGCCGGATTCGAACTGGGGTCCTTTGGGAGTTAGTAGCCATGGGCCTTACCCCACGGCTACCCGTGTAATTCTCTACCTTCAAAAAAAACCTTTTTTTATTAAATCCGAATTTCTTTAATTCAAATGTATTAATGTTGGTTTTAATTGTTTTAATAAAATTACTTTTAACAAATTTAATTCTTAAAACAATTTATTTCTTTTAAAGTCCAACGTTTCGGCCAATTCTAGACAATCTATCACAAAACTGATTTTTAACAAACAACATTATTATTAATAAAATAGCATACCTGAAATACAAATTTACAATAATTTCCGTCAATAATTTAAAACCTTTTGCAGACTATTCTGCCCAGGTCACCAATTTCAGTCAAACTATATTGGTTTTAAATTTAAATAAATCTTTGATCGAATTGTTTTAAAACAATTTTTTCAGTTTAAAATATGATCTCAAATCTGAACTTTTCCTAATTTAAGGACATTAAAATTATTGGGCTGCCACCCATATCACAGAAACAGTTGTATATGATTATTATGAATGTATGTATTATATTTATTAATTATAATATATTTGAAAGTAGGTTAGAAAAAT
>NW_027107180.1:296017-321137 GCF_000696795.3 Halyomorpha halys
ATAATATAATTATATAAAGTTTTATTTAATAATTATGTTATCATTATTATTAATTCGATGCCTAGGAGTACCTCATTGAAGAACTGAGCGACAAATTAAATGCATGAGGTTTAAGGCAAAACTGTTTGAAAAAGATAACGTATGTCTTATGATATTCATTATATGATGATTAAAAAAACCTAATGTTAGGTATAAGTGAACTATTTTTTTCTTACCTCCTGGAACAAAGAAATAGGCATTTATATTATAAGTGAACAAATAATATGTTGATGCCTATAAATAACACAAGCAAATTCAGTCAATGAGAACTGATCAGAAATTTGACCCTATATTTTTAGCTTTTAGTTCCTCAATTATCTAAAATCGCGGTAAGGTTTTTTCTAAACACTGCTAATGTACAAGCTTTTTAAAACCTTGAGTCTTAAAAATCATTAAAAATAAATGTAGATCTCATTTCCCAGAACCTGAGTTTCATTCTTGTGGAATAAAAATTGACTGAAATTTTTTATGACAACAAATAAAATATACCTTTAACCCCGAAATCAATTTCCTGAGTTAAATTTTCATTAAAAAGGGAATATCTAATTTATTAAAAACTATACGTTTCAGAAAAAAATGTTATCGTAACTTAAAATATGAATAATTTTATAAAGTTGATATATTGTCAGATAAAACATACAATTACTGATTTTAATTACATTTTTTCATGTCAGTATAGGGCTGTTTTAAGTGTCTCCAATTTTATGAGCTCTGGAAAGAAAGCTCATCCGAAGATGTTCCCAGAAACGTTATGTGGGACCTTTAGGACCGTCGTAAATTTAACGCTTTCAAATTTCACTACCACAGAAGGAATCCTGTTCACAACTGCCTGGTGACATTTTTGCCCAGTATTTATAACCATAAAAAATAATATATTTCAAAATTATATAATTTTTTACTTCGTAGATTTTAAATAGTTTTAAACGTCTAGTTTAAAATATTAGTAACTGGTCTAATTCTTTGCAACTATTCAACTCTGAAATATTTACCTAACTGATAACATTATCATTTTTTCTTCTAATAATAAAGCAATTAAAAATTGTATAGCTAAAAAAATTGATAAAAAAAGAATTATAAAATATGTATTTAATTTATATAATATAGATGATAGTTAAGCATTATATATGTACACTGAGGTCTGAGTAATTAACAGAAAGAAATATTTTATTCATCTGTGCTGCCCAAATACATCAGGTTGCTACATACACAAGTATGCTGTGTAATCCGTAATCGGACACATATAAATTACATATAATTACATGGTATAATAAAATAGAAAGAAAACAGTTTTTTTTTTCCTACAGTTTCCTTTTTACAATCAATTTCAGTCTATACGCCAAATAGAAATATTTCAATTCATTCCTTTTTTTCTTACCCTTTTCTGTTCCTTCAATTTCACAATTTTTAATTCACCCGATCAACAAATTCACTCTCCCGAATTCACCCTTCTAGATCCTCTCCAGTGACCCGCTAAGCAAATTCACTATTAGACGGTAATGTGAGATCAGACCATTAATAATAGTCATAGCAGTAGATCAGTCTACCAAAGAACAAACAAATAAATACATTCTACGAGAACAAGACTAACACATAGATTCAAAGGAAAATATAATAAAAAGCCGGTTACAAGAAACACTTGAATGGATAAATAAGTTAAAAAATAAATAAATATAGTCATGTAAATGTATTAAAACATTTATTTTGAAAAACATTGGAAATGCGGTACAGCCTCTCTAAAAAGGACATGATTCGCAAAAATCAGAGTACTGATTTCAGATGAATCTTCGGAGTTATTATCAATTATAATTATATATTTGAGCCAGAAACGAATGGCACTGTCCTTCGTCTATTTATGGAAAATCTCGTTATCATACATGATTACACGGGTTAGTATTTATACCTAGTTCTCACGTGTACACGAACGGCCCATCTGTAGCCAGGAATAATGCAGGTAGGGGAGTATATTGCAAATATTTTTAACAAGTAATCTGCAATCGAATTGGAGGTGTGTTAAAAGACTCCAGAATTGTCATATTTATAGATTCTCAGGAAGCTCTCCATACTCTGACTCAGAATGGTATCGTAATGGCAAACAACTTGGCAGTGGTGTGGAGTGCCAAGGAGCTCGAAGCTCCACTGAGGGGATCATATTGTGCTGAAATGGGTTCTTCATACTGCCAAAGTGATGGAAACGAAAAAGCAAATGCGCTTTCTAAAATAGGTTCACTTGAGCCCAAACCAAACCTCACCTAGCTCTAACAAACGAACTATTGTGGCAAATAAAACACTAGTTCGTCAGAACCACGAGAGAACTGCGGAAGGTAAATCAGACACACTTGATGCCCATATCAAAGAACCTGCCAAGGAGACTAAGTCTACTCCGCTTTAGAATCCAGACTGAACACGATTTTCATTCTAAACATTTGTTCAAAATTGATGTCTTTGAGAGCTCACTCTGCGAGCTTTGCCAGCTCAAAGAAATGACGTTGGCGCATTTGGAAATTTGTCCATTACTACAAGATATTGGAAATAATTTCACTCAAGGTAAGACTATGTGGGTGAAAAAAAAGAAAATTATTCCGCAAGCACAAATGGCCCAAGTACCTCGTATTATTCCAGTACGGACTGGAAAGAAAAAAAAACTAGTTCTCAATTTCTCTATCTAATAATATAATTAATATTGGATTAATACAATATAAAAAAAAACTGAAAAATAAAATTACTTATATCCCGTTATTCAATAAAAAATTATTTAAAATATACCATTTAAAAATATGTGTAACTAGAAATATATGAATAAATAAACGTTTTATTATCCTTCCTACACTTAACACGGGTGAATGTACTCCTTTTATCCTTCAACAAAGCTCTGATAAAAGAGAACATGGCTCTGTCTTGAGCAAACAGCTCTCCCATCTCTGGATGAGCCCATTTAGAAAGGCTGAGGAACTACAGAAGCAGAAGATGTGATGAAACAGTAAGCTAAGGCAAGCGATAAAGAACACAGAGTCATGTAACTGAAGAAGAAAAAAAATACAGTTTCGTAACAGGTGTACCCACGACCCCGGAGGAAACTAAAGGCAGTCACGAACTCCCAAGAACCCGTGCCATCCCTACCGGGCACGAAATAAAGATATATCTATTTTTCTAGATAACATAGAAAAAATATCTTTTACATATTTCGAAAAAAATATATATCTTTTTTTGTATAATGCTCATAAATATGCCATACAGGTAAATTATACGAAAAATGGGTTATTAAAAATTATATTTAGTTTAAAACCTCTAACATCAAAGGTGTTCAATCATTTCAGTTCGAAATCCTTCGAACAACATCCAATGCTTCTTACTATATAACCAATACATCGTGACCTTAATATCCCACTTGTATGAGACCTTATTAAATCCAAAGTCACCACATTTCATGAGAAACCCACACCTAGTATAGTATCTAGTATTAGCCATTACTACCATGCTCCTAGAAGGTTGAAAAAGCAGTGGCCCATAGATCGAATGTAAATAATTATTTTAGAATTCTGGCAATGGCTAGTTTCTTCACTCAAGTCTCGAGCGTCTGAAGCTAGCGCCCTCACTCATCCTTCACTGGCTTTTAATACCTGTAACGTGGTTGAGAGAGAACCGGGAAAGAGCGCGGTTCCACAGGTTGAATGTAAATAGACATCATTGTGCTCAAGATATTATTTTATTTTAAATTTAATTTTGATTTTTTTTAGGTATTTATTTTTTTATTATTATTTCTTTTTATTCTATTTCTTATTTTATTAACATTTGATTTACATTTTTGAAGATATGTGTGATAAGCTCTATGATCAATAATGTGAATGAGCTCTATGCCTAGAGCTATCCCTACTACCATTGTTTATGAATATAAGACAGAATGAAGTGGTACACAATAAAAAAAAAAATTAGTAATGCACAACAAAAATATTAAATCAATCATTTTACCTCAGTTGTTTACTAATTTAGTATTATGATGGAATGTGAATGGATCTACAGCCTTGATACTCACTGCTTTTGAACATGGCAGGTTGTATTATTTCAATATGCTAGTTTAAAAAAAAGAAGAAAATATAAAAACTCAATTATTTAAAAAAAAATCAATATAACATTTTTATATGACTATAATTCTCATATTTTACGTGCAAGGTTCTAGGTAAAGGTATAGAGGATTCTCAATCTGTTTATGTAATATGGGCTTTTCTTGATGTATAGGAAGCTTTTGATGATTCCCTCACGTAAGATTCCCCATAATTATTTTCAGTGTTATGGTCTCTCCTTTAGATTGTAATCTTCGGAGAGTGGGAATGGTGGATCCTCTGCAATTGGTAGTTTTGGCAAATAGCAAAATAATGTAGCTTCTTACTATTTTTTTTCATTATATTTTTATTCAAATATTCTATAGCCATTATTATTAAATGTTATCAAGATAGGAAGAATGGAGCCTCATGGGATAAAGGTGTCGTTTTAGCCAGGCTTCGCAGTATTTAGAAATTCACTTTCAAAAAATAATATATTAATTAGAAAACTGAATTTACAAGACAGAGAAAATCACTTCGGTCGTAGACCACGTCCTCTGTTTTTTATAGATTATCAATGTTTGGCAAGGATACCTTGTTGTGGCAAGAATACCTTGAATTAAACATGCATAAGTGACTTGTTTTTTGGGAGAGTTTTTTTGTTTACCCCCTACCCGACCATATTGACTTGGGGGTTATCCTAATTGCAACCAACTTATTTTATCAGTGAGGGAGGATCGATTTTTCATTCTGTGAGTCCACAACGAAATAAAAGTAAACTTGCCCAGGCCAGAATCGAAACGGCACCGCTGCAGTTTCGAGGTTGATATGGTGACGCCTTAACTGCCTCGGCTTCGACGGTGACTCTAGATAAGCGACTTTTTTTCTTTTTTTTAATTACTCACTTCAAGGTCAATTATGACATACGAGGGGTTTATCTACAGGGCATCATCCTATTCTAACCATAGTGGGGGTCAAGTTTTAATTTGCAGGATTCGAACCGGAACCGCTGCAGTCTCGAAGTTGACAAGGTCCCGCCACAACTCCCTTGGCTACAACGGGCACTCAGATCATTACTGCGTCCCTTAAGCGAATGACCCCAATAACTGCAGAGTCATAAAATATTCTCATATATTCAACAAATCTAATACCAAGTAAAGAAGCTTGACAGACTAAAATGCATCTATTCCAATCAATAGTTATAACAGCCCCTCGCTAAGTTAGTAATAAGAAAGAACTTCCAAAAAGACTAGAAGATTCTTAATCTCGGTACTGTTTCTAACCCACGCACCTATTTTCAAATCTATAAACATATTTCTTAGTTTAGAAATTTTTCAATTACTCGATACACATCTCCTGGAGTGACCTAGGGTCAACAGTCCATAACAACTTTCAGATGTTCTACTCCCACAAGCGAGAAAGCAGTCAGTCCAGTATTGTTAAGGTCAGTAGAGTCCTAATTCTTCTAGCGAAATTTTATTTTCCCACAACTGTCCTCGGTATTGTATACTTAGGCTGATATATAAATATAAATTTAAAATTGTAAAAATCATCGTTGTCTTCTAATATAACATACAAAAATATTAAAAGATCCACTTTCACCTAGATGATACAAATTAAAAAAAAAACAATAATCTGACACAAAAAAAAGTAATTTTTTTATTTAAATTTGGCTAAAATTATTTGTTTAAAAATCATGCATGAAAATACCTTTATTTCAGTCAAATTTGTCACCTAAAAAATAAATTAGTATGATGGTTGATCATTGGTCAAATGAACAACACTCCTTCATTTCTTTTTTTTATCATTTTTATCAGAATACCATTTGACATTTCACTCCAAAAAAATTACATCTTATTTATCGCTAAACAAAAAAGTTAAGTTTTACTTGAGTGTTTGAATACCATATTGAAAGTGCTCAAATAAAACCAAAAATTTGAGAAAATGTCAAGGTTTTGGAATGTTGCACTTACGATGTAAGCGAGATGAGAACAGAATAAAGTTTTAAGGACATTCTCATATAATTTTACCTTATGTCAAATAAATAACTACATTTAATAGTAATATGATATGTCCATATAGTGCTAAATTAATTAAAACATTTAAATTATGCTTTAATTCATCCATATCCCCTCTTCTATCATTTTCTATGCATTCTCTCCTTGGGCGAAAAGATTAAGAAATATATCTGTCCATAAAATCTTATACGCAAACAGATGACTGTTTCTCCAATAGAAGGATGACAGAATAGTCAAAGGCCTATCATACTTTTCCATAGTCATCCAAACATCAATAGTGTTCGATGTCTTCGGATGAAAAGAGGAGAAAGGTAGGCAAGATGACGTTGGTATCGCAACACGTTGAGCAAGAGAGTCAGAAATGAAAAAAGAATGAACAGGCGGTCTGAAAAAACTTGTATGAAAACATAATCAGAACAAGAAAGGAGGAAGAAAAATGAAAAAAATATTCAAGATTCCTTTCCTTTAAATGTTTGGCTATTTTTAAAAACTTCACTGTATTTACTTAAAATTGCATTGAGTAAATTTGATCTAAGATCGTAATTGTATGACACAAGCATGTAGAGAAACTAGCTATAGGTTGCATAATAATAAAGTCTTTACATTAGAAGGTCTCAAGGCCATCTTCTTTTTAGGCAACTCGGAGGATTGTCAGAAAAGGAAGAGAAAGTAATGTTAGAAACTAGTAGGTTTGGATGGTTGGTTAGTTTATAATGGAAAGCCTGATATCTGGCTAGATCAGCTTCATATGGGATATTAAGGTCTTTATGGATAATTTTAATTGTGACAAAGTAAGAAGAACTATGGAGTTTGGATTGGGGGGATTTAAGTTTGAAATATTCTTTTTTTTAATAGTATGGTTATTCTAATTCTTACTGAAATCATGAGATGGGGCAAAAATTTAAAGCAAAATACCGCATAACAAAAGCCAGTTAATAAATATAACAATGTAATATTTAACACATAAATGTGTTGAAATATTATAAAAAACACAAATGAAAAGAAAAAATGTTCAGATATTTAAAACTGTAAACAGTTTGTTACAAAACTGAGCGTGTCCATCTACTTGACATTAATGTACGAGATCCTTTTCTGACATAAGTTTATTCTAACCAGAGAAGGTGGATTGAGTTGTCATTTCCTGGGCCCGGCATGGAATAAAAGTCCACTCTCATCGAACTGGCGCCAAAGAGGTTATAAGATTCCTAAGGTGACACCTCACCTCACTAAACTACAAAGGCTTCAATGCACAAAGTCCTATCCTCAACCACATGTCTTGTTGTGTAAAAGGTTTACTTTAAAGGAAATTCATATCTCTTAGATAACACCAAATAGCACTATTGAACGGAATTTTATGAATTGAATTCATAAAATTGAAGATTTTTGGTCACGTAATTGGAGGTGTGCTGTTTACAATTATAATTTATAACGGGTATTTTGGTATGACTATTTCTATTTTTTTTCTTTTTAAGTGTAAATTCCAATCCATATTTGATCCTTTCGAAAAGATTTTATGAGCCGGAATTAGACGAATGTCTTCATAGTTCCTCATCAGAGTCGAAGTTACACAACAGAAATGATCTATACTTCTGCTTCTTCTATCAATAAAGAAACAAGATTACTTTAATGAAAGAAAGACAATGACCCTATAAGAAACAAACCAATTCAAGAAAGGGTGCGTCATTTGAGATCAAAGTTTCACTAAAGTTAGATGGAACCTTAAACATAAAAACCACTCAAGTTTTTATGTCATGACCTTAATTGGCTCCGATATTGTATTGATTCTGATTCAAGAAAGTAGTTTCCGACTTTATTGCCTTATGGTTTTGAAGCAATCTTTATTGATTCATTATAAGGATAAATTATGAATGGTCATAAGAAGGTTTCTCCATAGCTATTTAACGACAATATTTTCGAAAAACTAATAGGAAGCCTAATTATAAATGTAAGTAAGAGTATAATAGTATTATTATAATAATTATATTTATGAACAACGAAAAATGCTTATAAAATGTTTTAAGATATTCCTTTCACAATAAAATTTCTGAATTCAATGTGGTTAAAAAATTTTACTAATCACAAAATTAGTGTGCTACAAAGGGTAGTTTCTCTACACGCCTGTATCACTCCATAATAACATAAGAAAAAAACTAATCGCAAGGTTCACTTACTATATATCAACATCGTTGAGAAATATAAACTTTGTTCCTGCTAAGAATGGAATAGCTAAACAAATAATATAAACTTTGTTCCTGCTAAGAATGGAATAGCTAAACAAATAATATAAACTTTGTTCCTCCTAAGAATACAATAGCTAAACAAATAATATAAACTTTGTGCCTCCTAAGAATACAATAGCTAAACAAATAATAACGAAGCAGAGTACATATGATTGTGATCGAATGAGATTTTTTCCAATTCGAACTCTTGCCTCAATTTTACCATTTTTGTAATTCTATTATTTATAATTTCTTTTAATAGTTTTTATTTATCTAATCTTCATTATTACTAACGATGGGACCTGCTTATTTAAGAGGAAGATTTCTATGAGAATAAGTCATATCTGATATCAAATATCACCTAATTGTTCATTGATTTACCGAGAATTGTCAAATAGCTTTTTTTTTTGTTTTTTTTAATGAAAATCCTATATAAGTGTCAAATCGGTTCTCTAATTTGGTAGATCGCACATTTCGTAGATCGAATTTAACAAATAAGTTACTGTGACATATCTACAGCATACAAATGTACTATATATGTAATTTCAAGACTTGGTAATTTGGTAACACAGAGGACCTCAAAACATATATTTTCATTAAAAACTCGAATTTGAAATTTCGCTTGATCACAATACTTTCTGTATATCCCATATATCCATTAATGAAAAAAAATTACTATACGTAAAATATGTAAGTGTGTAGATTTAATGGAAATCAATAATTCTGTGATAACAAGAAAGTTTTTATTAAATTCATTCTGTGTTCTCCACTCTAAATGGATCAAGTATAGGAAAACATGACAGTTAGCAGCAAAATTAAACTTTTTTAAAAATAAATTACATTTTTGTATTCAGAAAAGCAAAAATGAAAACTGTCAAAGCAGGGAGCAATATTGGAGCGAGGGGGGGGGGGATAAATGGTTCCTAAATTCATTGTGTGATAAACTAAATTTTATTTCATTTCTGAAATCAAAGATATCAGCTGAAAAGTAAATATGAAAAAGAGTTTCGAAAATAACACAATAATACTCTGAGCGGAAATGTTCTAGTATCTTAAAAGACAAAGTTGCTAAATTACTAAAAAATACACCTGCTACAGGCGTGAAAGTGGAGCATTCGTTATCTTAATTAAAAATATGTTGAACGGCTGGAGAAAATGTTTCGACAAAAAAAATTAAAAATGAATTTATAATCGAACAATTTTTTTTTTTTTAATTTATGTATAATATTTTATTTTGGTGGTAAAAAGCTGCAGTTTATTTCCTTAATTAAAATTTGTCAACCTATATATCATTATAAATTAACATGTAATTGAAATATATCGAAAATTATTCAAAGAAAATTTCATATTTGCTGTTAAATAAAAATTATAATTAATTGAAATTATATGCTATCTATTTTATTTAGGCCTCATGTTTTATATATGTTCGATATAGCTATATATGATTACATATATATTTAAATACTTTGAACCTATAGAAACAATGCTCATACCATAGTAATACAATTCTATTTTGGGAAATTATTAAATTGTACTGGAGTTACATAATGGGAAAAATTGGTACCGTTGTTACATATAATTTCAGCTGCTCTTCTCACAAACCCATGTTTAAGACACGACAGTAAAAAATTGAATATGTCAATAACCATTGCAAGATTAAGACATAAGTTTAATACATTCTTAGAGTAAGGTAGTTGAAAACAATGGTTTGCACTTTCTGACTGGTTGATTAAGTGGTCATAAACATGGTAGGTGCTATTATTCTTTCTCGGGGCAACAATTAGTTTTTAAACTATTATAAATTAGAAAGTTGAACGCAACTATTCATCTCATGGAGACACATCTTTCAATCTATATTCTTTATATTTCTGTTCCTCAATCCCCTCTTAAAATGCATCAAATGCAGTAAAAAAAAATTGATATCATCAATATTCATTACTCCATCCTGAAAGCGAATCGAACGTATCCATTGGGATTAAAATTTAAAAAAAATCCATCAACAGACCTAAATACATTAGCATTTCCTTGACCAAGATTGATACTTTAGGGTTAATCTATATAATTCAAAGAATCACGTCGAAGTTGATAGTTTCCGTGTGGCTATCACTGGAATTATAAATTACTTCAAATAATGCTTATATACTAATGAAAATAATTTCAAACAAAATATATTTGGATTATTTTACAATTAAAGGTTATTTTGTGTATTAGCAAAATTTTCATGTTTAGATGATGACAACTGAAATTTTTCCACGGAATGTTATCTCTTTAAAAAGTCATTAGAAGTGTATTGAAAAAAGTAACATTTTAAATGAGAATATTGATGTTTACATTCAGGTTGGCCTGTTAATGGTTACCTCCAACCTGAAAAACCTGGTTACTGGGTCATTTTTCAGCGAAAACCTTCAATATTTTATAGGAGTTATGAACCATAATTAATCGATAATAAGGGTTAGACAATAAATTTTATGTTTGTGTTTAAGTGTGAGCCTCAGTACTTCCTTTAATTTATTTTGTAACTGCGTCTAACTGTAAAGTTAATTGCTTTAATTATAAGGTTATTATTTTTTTAGCAGTGCAACTAAAGAAATTTAAACACAACTACAAGATAACATATATGGTATATCATTTTCTCAGTCCTTTGCCATTGGAATTATACTGAAATTTAAGTGAATTCATTTTCTTTTAATGTAGTTCGTTTCTAAATGAAGGCATGTTTTTATGCTGAAAAAAATATTTTGTTTATGTTGAAACGATTGTTTTCAGGTGTTATTCTCAGTTCTTTGTTTTCAAAAGATTGGGATATATTATAAAGGGCATTAAAAATTTAAGGTAAAGTTGAGAACCACCTATGTGAGGTCATGTTCTGCAAGTTAAAGCCATTATGGGCGTACAAATGGGTTCGCCATTCCAAATACAAAAGATCGAGATAGCTTAAAAAATTCAGGTAAACATGCTTGGTTCTTGCACTGCTCAATATTGGAGCGGTAGAAGAGAAAATTGTACAGAATAACAGAAACTTTTACCTGAATTCTAATGTTTAAATAAACAGTTTCTTATCAATATGGTAACGCCATTTATATTTATTAAAATATAAATATTTCGTAATTAGGCAGTAAATAGATTTAATGACATTATCTATTTTTTTTATTTTGGTTAGAAGTGTGTTTGTTTTAAAAGAAAAAGAATTATACTTGTGGTAATGTTTATATTTTGCAATACGAATCAGTGGGATTATTTGCCACAACAATACATGTGGCCTAAGTTTAGTGGCCTACGTGTAGTCGCCCTGTATCCCAGTCGGATTGGTCTGGTAAAGTCGCTTTTGTATACAATAGTAACCAGACCTTGCAGTGTGATTTATCGGAGCGTTGTTTCGATTTGTGGGCTCACCTACGTGAATTTTGATGTTTAGCATACCCAGTATAAAATTGAATTTATCAGTAACCATTGCAAGATTAAAACATAAGTTTAGTACATTCTTATAGTAAGGTAGCTGAAAACAATGGTTTGCACATTCTGACTGATTAACTGATCATAAACATGGCAGGTGCAATTATTCTTTCTCGGGGTAACAATTAGTTTTTAAACTACTATAAATTAGCGTCATATTTCCTTTCCTCAATCCCCTCTTAAAATGCACCAAATGCAGTAAAAAAAAACTTGATATCATCAATTCTCAATACCCCATCCTGACAGACCTAAATACATTAGCATTTTCTTGACCAAGATTGATACTTTAGGGTTAATCTATATAATTCAAAGAATCACGTCGAAGTTGATAGTTTCCGTTGGCTATCACTGGAATTATAAATTACTTCAAATAATGCTTATATACTAATGAAAATAATTTCAAACAAAATATATTTGGATTATTTTACAATTAAAGGTTATTTTGTGTGTTAGCAAAATTTTCATGTTTAGATGTTGACAACAATTTGTTCCATATTTTATTTTTTGGAAGATTTCTTTATGATTTTAATTTACGTTTTTTTTATTAACTTACTAAATAAATGTTTACCATCCAAGCCAGCGTTTTTTTTTTTTTTTTTTTCATTTAAGCTTTCCTACAAAGAGCCAAAGTCGATTTGTTGTGGCTTAAACAATATTTGACTTTTTATTTTTTTTAAAACTCTCAGTCATTTCTTTAAAAAAATCAATTAGTTGGCTGAATAACATAGTTGGAGCAATTAAATGAATGCTAATTTAGAAAATTAATATTCAATCAAATAGAGAATGGGTTAGGAAAAAGAAATTTAAATAAAAATCATTTTAAAATATAACATTTTTGTAAGCCGAAATGCCTTATTTTCGTAAAATGGCCCATTTATCGATATGCATCGGGAAAAAAAGAGACATAAATAACTTTGAGTGTTGAACAAGTTTAAAGCAGGTTGGTACTGACCAGCATCGGAATAGGTAGAAAGTCTTCAAAGAGAAACTTTCGAGACTCAACATCTGCCTTATCGTTCAATTAAATTTTTTGACTGATAATTGTTTAATTGTTTAATAGTAGCCTCTTCTGCATCGAGGCCAGTGGTTTACTGCTCCTAGATCGACTCACAGTGAACTATTTACCAACTGGTCCATACAAGGTCAGGCCGGCCGAAAATGGGTTTTGATGTTTTCACCTCACTGCCATATGATCACTATGCGCCTTTTCATATGTTGATGGGTTTTGATACTTTCTTCTAAAATATATAACAGTGAGGATGATTATCATGAGAATGCTTAGCGACAAAAAATTGTCAGATTATCGCTAAGTCGACTAGTGTTGAAAGAGTGTAATCGTTCAAAACGTAGGAATCAACTAATTAATTCAATACTCCATCTTCCACGGAAGCATACCCAATCACCCAAATATTGAATTGGCTTCAAACGTACATTTAATTGTATGATCACGATGATATTTGATTGTGAGTGAAACGATTTTTAACCATGTTATATGGATTACACGATTTCGATAATGAAATTGAAAGTATGAGGATTATTATGGGACGATTGTCCCCAAACGTTGAAGAAAAATATAAAATAATTTATATTCATCTTTGGAAGTTTTTTAACCTCAAAAATGTATAGAAATAAATATATTAAATTAGTAAACTAAAAATTTATAATTCACTGGATCTCCATTCCATCTAAATGTACCAACCCATCCTTCGTTTAAAACCCTTCCATTTAGCTACCTTTTACTTCACCAATAATCAAAGTAATCAGTTCATGAAGCTGGGTTGATTTGCGGCTGCAATAACAGAATAAATAATAGAAAAATGAAAAGGAAATATAATCCTGGAAATTTAATTCAGTCGATCTGTAAGTAAACTCATAACATCTAAAAATTAATTTACATTAGTTTGTTTTGTTTTTTATTCGTTAATATTATTTCATATCATTCAATTATAATTTTTTCAATTTAAATTCAATCTGGAAAATGCAGTAGATCATTTCTTATCCGTTCCTCTTCCCTATGGAGTTCTATTCCCTCCTTCATTCGTTGTTCTAATACCGTTCCAATGTTCGAATCCCGTAATTTCAACCACCTTTTGTCCTCCTAATTGCGGAAGAATAACAATTAAAAGTTTGAAATAAGATCTAAATAAATGGAGAGGGAAATAATATTTAACATAAGTATTATTGGAATTTTTAAACTATTTATTAAGCTATACAAGGATATTAGTATTATAACTTATTTTATTTTATTATAATTATATCCTTAAGATTTATTATTTGTTACACGATTTATTTTATTTGGTTTATTTATTTATCTTCTGTATTTGATAATTCTGATTTTTGCTTAAACTTAATATGTATAGTAACTGTAATTGCAACTTTTGTTTATTACTTTAAATTTAATTGTAATTGATTCTTTTTCATTTTTTCCCACTTTTTATTATAAGTTAGTCAGCTTATGATTTGTAATATAATATACAGTTTTGTTTTATTTTTTCTCTTAATTATGATGGTGTGTAATTTCATTTTTATTTTGAAAATTTTGTATTTTACCCTTAGACTCTAAAGCCTAATTTTGACACCTGTAATATTATTCTAAATGGATCAGTCCCAGATAAATAAAGAATATTATTATTATTATATTCTACATTACTGGCGTACATGACTGGTTTTGAAAATATTAATCGAATAAGCCAATACCATTATTTTAACAATTGCCCAAAACCAATTTCGTTTCCCATGGTTGTTATAACGATCATAAAGTGAATGGTATTTAGAATACGGCACCTTCACCGAATGATGTAAGAATGTTGAGGCATGTTTCCAAATAACTAAAATTTGTACTTGGACAACAGACAAGAGATGATTCGCCATTTCGAAGCTACGCGCATTTGGATTGAGCAAAAGAGTAGAAAGTGTTATAAATTAGCCGCGGTTGTGAATAGGATCGTATAGAGGAATGGACCCACCCATCAGCACCTGTCCAGGATGTCAATCACATCCAAGCAATCAGGTATGTAATGCACTGCACCTGTAGGATAAATCTCTCCAGCATCTGCTAAAAATTATCAGTCAGAAATGTTTAGATTTAATTTTTAACTTGATTATATTGCAATTTAAAATTTATCCATTGAAAAAATTCTATAAAAAGCTAAAAAATGCTATATACAGTATATAGTTCATGATCAGAATTATTTCTTTTGCAAAGGAAGAACCTCTTTTCGAGAGCTGGTTGCCAGATTCTGGAACATCCGATGCTTTTGATGAAAGATAACTGATATATTTAGTTTAAATCGATTATGTAGCTATGAAATAAACAGTTCAAGCAAAACATCCTAAGCAAGTTCACATTAACAAGTATGTAATATTATTGAAAAATATACCTATGGAGGATGAAAAAAGTAAAAATCGACATACATCGTCCTCCAATATTTTCTTATTTAATTAAAATAATAATAAAATAAATTATATAAAAATAATTTATTTAAATAAAATAAAAATAATTGACTTCCGAAGTATTTGTTTTTTATAATAACTCATAGGAAGAATTTAGGAAGCAGCGTAAACGTAGTATAAGCCACATTACTAATCCCAGCTATTGTTTGACTTGTACTATTTTTACCAATATCCCTAGATCTTTAATGAAAATATGCTTGAATGTATTTTATTGCATCACCGTCCAAGTAATTAGGTGAAAAAATCGTCCTAATTAAGGAAATAATCCGAATATCTTTTTATTGTATTTTAATCTATTTTTTCTTTTCTTTTTTTTAAGTATCGGACCATTTTTTCCAAACTATATTTTTTTTTAAAAAGTTATACATTTTTCAGTTTTACCTAACCATTCTCAAATCTGACACTATTTATTTTTTTTAAATTTTTAAAATATTTTTTTGTTGTACAAGTTCCATTAACAAATTGGAGCACATATTGTGAAATAAAGTAAATTATGTTGTTTTTTTATAAAATTGTTTTGGAGAATAAAAAAAAAATATATAATTAGGGTATATAGCAATATTTTATTGCATCCGAAATGAGAATTCAAAAGAAACTCTTATAATAAATCATGTATTGTAATTAAAATAAATAAGAAACGAATGAGGCGAGTTTTTAGAATTAGAAATGGCTTTAAAAACCGATAAAAAAGAAAAAAAACCCGAAACTTCAAACTAATTATTTTCAAACTTCTAGTGTTAAGAATAATATTTCATTAACTGTTTTAAAATAAGATTATTTTTAATTTATTAAATTATTAATTATATTATGAAAGCTCTGAGGGGGGAACGGATGATTTTTCATTTTTTTTTTTTGTGGATAAAATTAGATGACGGAAAGCACTATATATTTATGAGGTCAAACATGTATAAAAAATAAAAATCCAAACCCATGCTTAAAGGGGGAAATAGCAAATGTCCATAAATTAAGTAAACACCAAGAGTTATATCAACATAATAATAATTAATTATTTAAATAATAATTGAAGAAGATAGTCGGGGTGTGCGGTAAACAAATAAACAAAAATTATTTATTCAAGCTTACGTTTCCACCTGTTTAGGCAGTATCTCTGGCGCAAGCTCCCTGATAAAGACCTGAAACTCAGATCGAAACGTCGGCATGAATAAATATTTTTTTTATTATCCTGCTTACAGCACCCCCTCCCCCCTCCCCCGAGCATCTTCTCTAATTATTAATCTTCGGTCAACTATCTACACCTCAATAATAATAATTGTCCAATATAACTGTCATATATGAACTAATACTGATTTTTAGTAGTTGCCAAACGTATAATTGTAGTTACTTAATTCTCACGCGGTATTCATATATATATAAAATAAACCATGCTAATGCCTATGTCACACGATGGATTTTTTCGAGTGGCATATTTACCGTTACCTGCGTTTCAATAGTCATCGTTACAAACATATAGTTTAGACATTAGTTGAAAAAAAAAAGATCGTAAAATTTTCTGTCAACGGTAGCTGTGCAACCGTCGTCTAACTTTGAAAGTTGCACTAATATCCTACGTGACCAAACGCGCGTTGACAAACACAGCGGTTTTTTACATTCACTTACATCGGAGAAAATCCGCCATGTATGTTTATACCCAAGGATTTCTTAATTTCTTAGTGACAGTAAATTTTCAGGAGTGTGCCACTCTAAAGTCCTAAGTTTTTTTTTCTATATGATACCCTACTCGTAACGATGTCTGGAAAAATTTCTGATAAATGACATGTTAAATAAATTGATTAATGTTATTCTGTAGTGGTAGTAGATACAAATATAATTTGAATCAATATTGAATTAAAAGTTAACTCTGAAATAACATTTAAATATTCAATATAATGTTATATACAAATTAAAAATTATTATCTATTTGTTTTTTCTAATAACAAATTTTTACATCGAAAAATAATATCAGAGGTGAAATAAAAGCAATGTTAGCAGCTGCATATGCTTACAAGCACTCCAAAAGTTACCAAGTTTTCGAAATCCCTCCCTCAAATCCAAGCTTATAATATACCCGACAATTATCAGGTATGTAGCTACACGACAGTAAAAAGTGGGTTCGGATCCGAGAAAACGGAATGAATATTAAGGCGTGAGAAAGTTAAGTCCTTCAACTGATGAATAGACCAAAATGAGATTGGGGACAATGGAGAGCCAGAAAAATCGGGAGTAAACGGAGATATAAGGTCGATCCGATATTGTAGTGATAACCAGATTCGGATTGCTTTGCCATGAGGAAAGGATGCCAATGGATCACTAATTAAAATGTCTGTTGTATAAATTACCTAAAGGAAGAAGACCACAAGGAAGATCACGTATGAAATGGCTTGATGAAGTGGGGGAAGATATGTGTCCGTTGGAGGTAAAAAGATGGAAGACAAATGCTGCTTACAGGAAAGGTGGGTCGAGGATAATCTCGCACACCAACGCCTTGCAAGGGCTACAAAGCAGTTGTATACAACGAAAATAAAACAATAACACTGTCAAGAAGATTTTATATTTATTATTAATTATTAATTCCAAATTTATATTTGTTTATTATAATTAACCCATAATAATTTTTTTTTACAGTACACCAGCAGACCCGGAAATGTTGCGCTATTGATAAATTTGAGGATGCATATACATTAATTGAACACTACTGACACTTCGATATCAATTAATTATAGGTGAAGTGATAAGACTGTAACTATAACTATATATACATGGCAGCAGCTAGCTAACTTCGGTGTATAACCGTTAATACTTGTCCAATTTAAGTGATTTTTTAGACAATTTGATTATCTATGAAATTTAAATATATAATCATATCCATAAAATATGAATAGTTTTTACATTATAACAAGCATTGTGTTTCAGTATTACTACTGTATTGAAGTAATTCCGAACGACTGACTTATCAAAGTGTAATAAAAGATTTTTTAGAGGTGATACGAAGTTGATATTCCTTTTTGAGGACCTGGAGAAACCCTTAGTTAAAAAGTTTGGAAAAAAAATCAGAAAATAAAATGTTTACCTTATATTGTTATTTCGTTTGAAAAATAGAAATAACTTCAACCCAACTACATTGATCTACAACAAACTTGGCAGTGTTTTAGGGCTAACTACATCAAATAAACTACATCAAAGGGCACAAAATCTACAAATTATGACTGGAGATATAAAATGAAGCGTTTGAAAAGTTTTTCTTTATTTGACATTAATATTCCACCGTTATAAGGTCATAAAATCTACACATTGATCATGCAAATTAAAAGAAGAGACGTTCAGCATTTAAAATGCTTAATTTTTGGTAATATATTTTTTAACCGAAAAAATCGGGCAAACCTATAATCTTTCCGCATCACAATCGCATGAACGGTATGCTAGTTTTATGCATTGTACGTACATGTGTACGAACAAGCACCTTAAATCGCAATTAATTTCTTTCATAAATAATATAATATATAATAGAATTCTATAATATATAGAAATATTCACCTGAATATTTTTTCCAATCTGAGTTAAAAATGAAGCATCAGCTTACTAAATGAATCATGTTTCCCTCATTAATATTGCACATAGCACAATTGTGTAATAGTAATTACACCATATCCTGCATGTCAAAGAACTAAATTTAACTGGGTTTCCTATCCCGCTCACTTCAATTAAAATCTTAATAAGAATAAAAATATACATAATATGTTACATACAATAGTTCACCTCATTTGATTTATTATTATTATTACGATTTTAAAAGAGTTATAATTAAAGAAGAAAAAGTACTGCAGCCGGTACGAATGTTGGTCAGACCAGTTGGGGAAAGTTGGCGTTAATCTTACTGACGCATCATCCGGCCTTGGGAAGGGTCTCACTGGATTTTCTTCAGTTCTGGAATTTCTTATTCTTTGCTAGGGAGAGTCATAGAGCTTATTTTTTATCATTAAAAAAAATTAATCTATCAGATCACAAAGTTAGCATAATAGCAAAAAGTATGGAGAAAAAAAACCTTGTTTGTTGTTGGAATAAGTGTTATTAAGAACTAATATAAAATATAATGGTTTAGTCATAATATTCAACATTCTAAGCGAATATTTTTGGATTCTGATTCATTTTTTAGCTTAATATATTTTTTTTTTTGCGAATTAATAATTGATTTCACCATAAGGAGACAGAAATAAAATTCAACCTGATTTATCATTTAATTTTTTTGAGTAAAAGAAGATTTATATGAACAACTTTATTTTGTTTGGTCATATTATTGTAAAATATTTTAGGCCACATTGGACCCACATTATTTAAAATAAAACTTCTCCAATAGAAGTCTTATTGTGGACTGAACTTAAAAAGGTGAAACATAAATAGCATGAAAGAAAATGTCCCCCTTGAAAATGACCTAAGGGCCGAAACGTTGAAGATTTTAAAATAAAGTTTAAAGTAAATTGTATCATTCAAGTCGGCGTTATTATGAATATAAACCACTCTCAAATAATCAATTAATAAGTATATTAATCTAATAATCGATATAATGCTTTTTAGAAAATTTAAAATAAGATGTAAAAACACAAAGAAAAAACATCCTAGTACTAAAAAACAGTTGTGAAAAAAAATTAAATACTTGAAACAAGTACTTCCAGGAGTAGTGTATATGACAATTTATAATTTAATAATGTGACAAAGGTGAAGACAAAACAGTTTGAAATGGCTAACGGAAATGATTGATGCAAAAATGTGAAAAACACACGCGTAAAGAATACAAATGTTAAAAAAAAAAATATTAGTTTTATTTTAAATAATTTGAGTTTAACGTGGTCCAAAAAACCTTTTCTCTAATTATTTCGATTGATATGATATTTAATAAGAAAATTTAAATTTAGTAATATAACCAAGTTTATTAATCTTGTCATATATCTTATACACCGGACTACCGTGTCATTTACCAAATTTATTAAATAAATAATAGTGCTCTCATTCTGGAAATAAATGATTACCTTAAGAAAACAAATATCTAAGAATACTTATAACTATTTTTTTTATAAATTTGTTATAATCTGTTGTACTGTATTGAATATTTTTGTTTCAATTTTATTTTATTTATTTATATTTCTTAATATTAACTATAAAATTAGTTTATATATTATATTATACTGATATATATATATACTGATATATAGATATTATGATATATAGTATATTATATAACGCGATATTATTTATTTTATATCATATTTATATATATTAAATATGATATATAGATATACTGATATTAGCAATGTTCTCAAGAGACAGTGATGCATAGGCAAACATCCAAGTCGCTTTGGATTGCCTTATATTATATTAAACAAATAATAATCATAAGATATTTGAAAAATGATCATTATTCGTATTTTTTTGCTAATTATTATTTCATAATATTACTACATCAATGAACAGTTTATAATATAAACTATAAATTTCTTTTAACTTCAATGTGGGAGTTCGCTCTCTTCTCAGGATTTATTTTAATGTATGGAAAGTGGTTCATTATACGAGTACTATGAAATAAATCTATAGTTTGTTATATATTTAATAGAGCATTTTATTAATTTAATCAAAGTAAAAAATGAATTCGTTAACAAGCACGCCATAACTGTCATCCGGCTTTAGTTGAGAACCTATAATAAGAGAGATAGTTGAGCGATGATTATAGACCGGCTCCAGTCAATCTTCTTTACTATCGGCTATTTCGAAATCGATATCGATCTATAAATCCTTCAGGATAGCTATACTTCCGGTGAGGGAGTATTGGTGCCCAGGGACAGTTCTGGTTACGGCTTGGAGAGAAATGGTTCCAGTTCGGCCAAATGGGAAAAAAAAACTCTACTTTCACTGAAAAACGGACTGGTTACAAGCTCGAATTCACTCATTACTTAAATTAATAAAAATATATATAAAATATAAATTAATAAAAAAATTTTTTAAATATATTTATGAAATAATTAAGTGAAATTACATGCGTACATTTAATATATTTTGAGGATTCTAGAGTGAGAACCAAGACTTATCTTTTAAATCAACTAGGAAGTTAACATTTTGCACTAATTATAGAAATAACTTTTAAAAATAATATATTAAAGAAAAAAAGTTAAATGCAAAATTTCTTAAACGCGATATTATCTTGGAATTCTCTTCTTTCCATTAAAGAACATCAATCTAGAGGAAAGTTTGAAATTAAAAATAATCTTTGAACTCATTTAGTGTATTTCAATAAAATTAAAGAGAAAGGCTCAATTAACAGTTCTCAGAACTTAAAATCATTATTAGTTGTAATTATTGTGCTATTATTAATTATTTAACTTTTAATTAAGGGTATACAATTTTATAATTTATGTATTTTAAGCATTTATTTTTACCCCTTAATACCTCTTACAATAGTTATTTCCTAATTTTGTACGACGTTTCGGATATACAGTCTATTATTTATTCCATCTTTATTAATTGATGTTTTATACCCTTCTAATTTTAATGAATTTTTCCCGGTTATAAAATATTACATTAAAATAGTTCTTTTTTTTTTTTTTTGCAGACTCCATTTATTGGTCATTAAATTGCACGTTAGACTGCAAGTTGGAGTATTTACATTTTTCTATTGTGGCTCTTCAACTATAAAAGTGGTAATATATATGGTAAATAGGCCTACCAAAGACCTATAAAGGCTCTGAGTCAAGATTAATTTCTCGTAGCCGTCGTGAAATCAATTTTAATTCCTAGCTGAGATTCGAACCCGGACGTTCTGAACCTTGACAATCTAGGACACTAGCCCTACCATGTTAGGCTATCACGTCCTCTATTGTATTTATTTGTTTAAACGTAATACTCTCGTAGTTTTTTAACACTTGACTTAGTTTTGTTGCTACTGAGAAATTAGTATATATCCTAACACATGACAAATTAAAACTACAACTCTTAGAGGGCAGTTAAAGCTTTTATAGAAATTAAAAATAAAATATAATATATCTATATTATCTGGAGCTAATATTATACATAATATAAGAATTTAATTAACACATGATTATTATTATTATTATTATTATTATTAAACCAGTGATGAGGCTGGGAGAGAGGCGCTGATCATTGCTAAGCAAACATAAAAGTTTAATAACATTAAACAGTAAAACCTACCATAGTTTTATTGATTGGAGAGGTTTGTCTATATACATATAGATTTATTTATAGAGGTTTTTTTAATTCCAAAAATAAGTGGGTCGGTCCCACGTTCGTAATGGTCACATCGCCACAGGATCTACTGTTCCAGTTTCAAAGTCACAAAATTTCTCTATATCAAAAATCTATAATGTTTTCATTGAAAAAATAAAATATTTCTATCCTTTAAACATGGCACAAAAAAAATGCATTTGAGACCATGTTCAATGAAAGTGTTTAAAAATTAGATTCATATCATTTTGTGAAAATTTAAAAAGGAAAAACTAGCTTTAAAGAAATTATTCCTCCTGTAGTGTTGTAGGTAAAGCATTCCTGCCAAGGTTCATTTCCTAATGTCAAGGATCTGTCAACGGCACTTACTCGGGAATGTCATTTGAATTTCCTTCTGAAGACACCTTGGAGATTTTAACACGTTGATTGCATATCTAAAAAATATAATAGCATATTCTGGATTCCCTTTTTAGGAAGTTAGTTTATATATATTTTTATTTATTGGGGACAAAACAACGAAATAGAATGTAACAAAGAAATTGAAAATATGAAAAATATGTGGTAAATATGATTCCAAGATTTTTATATATATTTTAGTATGTATTTCATATTTATTTTAGTATGTGGACCTGTCGATTTGTGTATTTTAACTTATTTATACATTAAATTATTAAACTTATTTATCTAGTCAAGTATTTCTTTTAACCAACTTTTTATTATATTTTCCTTTAAATCTGTGTATTATTTTTGTTTCGGTAAAATGAATTTATTTGTTTGTTTTACTGTGAACTGATCTACTGCTTTGACTATTATTTCTCTTGTTTGATCTCACATTGCTGTCTCATAGTGAATTTGTTTAGAAGGTCACTGGGGAGGATTTGAGAGGGGGAATTTGGGAGAGTGAATTAGTCGATCAAATGAAATAAAAATTGTGAAATGGAGAAATGGAAGGAACAAGAAAGGGAAAGAATGAATTGAAATATTTGTATTTATTGTGTAGACTGGAATGTATAGTAAAAGGAAACTGTGGAAAAAAAAAACTGTGTTCTTTCTTTTTTTTATTATATTTTGTAAATATATGTAATTTATATATGTGCGATCACGGATTCATTAGTATACTGAGTAATATAGCAACCCTCTCTCACTCACTCTCTCTCTCTCTTACCGCCCATAAAATAAACGGGTTATGCGACTCCACTGAATCTAAACATTACCCTTTGCTTATCCTTTGCTTTGCTCACATCATTGGCTTCGGTGCAGTTAGTCGGTTCACATAAGAAATATGGGCCTAATACGTTTCAAAGGATTTTCCATAATCTGTTTCATTAATATTATAAAATAAAAAATGACTCTCACAACAAAAAACTAACAACCACAATTAAATTGTTTATAATAAATCATTGTTGTTTTCTTATTTCTATTTATTTATTCTTATTTATAAATCTTTCTTGTTTCCTTTTTTTTTTTTTTACCTCCTTTATTTTATTTAACATTTACAGAGGAAATATACATATACACATACGTATACATCTATGTGGATATGTATATTTTCTATTTTCTCTGTAAATGTTAAATATATTAAAGGAGGTAAAAAAAGTGTTGTTTTCTCTTAAATATAAATGTAAATGTTTGACTTAATTTTTCGATTTATTCAGAGAACTCATCAATCCTCTAGGATCAACTGTTGGTTAAAAGAAATCTTAGCGTTGATGTTTGGAATTTCGCAGCGATAAGATCGTGAGAAATTTTACCTTCATGTTCGAGAACACGAATACCTGGAGTTAATCTAAAGCACTTATATATAATTCTCATGAACTTATGCAATGGTTATGTAATTCACACCCTAGATCGGTTTCTGGATATTAAAAATCTTTTATAAGGTCGAACATTATTTCGGGTTCCCAGAAACAATATTAATTCCTCTGAAGATTACACACTTTTTTATGAATGAGTGTGATGATATTAAACAATCGGATATGATGAACAGTTTGGTCCATAACTTTGTAAATATCTATTTTAAAGTTAAATTTATAGGGACACTAATATATTTTAGATATTGCCTAATCTCGTAAATGTTCTGAAAATTACTAGCGCACTTTATAGATAAAATAAAAAGTAAAACTTGCATGAACTATCAAATAACTGTTTCTTTAAAAGAATTATTTACTAGCAGAGTTGTTGATTTTTTTGCAATAAAATAAGCATACTAGTATAATTAAAAATAAACCCAAGTCAACTCAAAACTTTCTCGGACTTCTGTCGGTTTGATTGAATATAATTGACTTCATCTATTTTTGCAGTCAGAATTTTATTGAATGGGAGGGGAGTGGTGTAATGAATTTAAATCGGAAAATTTCAGTCAGCTTTCTCCGATGACTTGATCGATTTTATTGACCAGTCCAAGTACGGTTTATTTTTCAGTATTCAGACTACATGACCGTCTGTTTCATTCGAACGGCAACGATAAATTCAATTTCGGACGGTGACAATTCAGATATAAATAAATTTCACAAGGCTAAGATATTTACATAAAAAATACTTTATACACACATGATTAGCTAGTACTTACAATACTGTTAGAAAATGTGGTCAATGTACTCACCTAAAAAAAAGATAAAAATTAAATTAGTTTATCTCATAAATTAATTTTTAAAAATACTTAAAACATAAAAAAATA
>NW_027107180.1:321187-325605 GCF_000696795.3 Halyomorpha halys
ATAAATTATAATAGAGAAGGTTGACTGTGATTAAAAGTTTTAATTTTTAAGTTATTGTGAACAGTTGATAAATTAATGTAATTTGTGGACTGAAAGTAATGACCTGTGGAGAATGTTCTGCATAAAGTTGTATTTTTTTAAGTGATGTGGTTCTAAAATTGTATTAAGATTGTCTTTGAGGATGGCCGAATTGGCCAAAACGTTTGACTTATAAAGAAATAAATATTGTTTTGAGACTAAAATTAGATAACATATATTTATTTAAACATTAATAACCAGTCTCGATAAAGTGTAAAGGTTATATATAAATTTGTAATTACATTTTACTGGCTTTAAATTGAATAAAAATATATTTTATTATAATTTTCAAAAATAAAGAAAAATAGTCTTCTCAACGGTACCAAAATATTTTCATTCCGTCAAAGTATGCATATGTGATTAAGTTTTCAAGTAAATTTAAGATTATGAGAGAAAAAACATTTCTCTTTTTGGTTTCGTTGAACTTCTATATATAACGGTTTCTTTTCACTGAGCCACTTAAAGAAAAAATAATAAAATTAGTTCAGCACCGCGCTACAAAATTTTATTTTTTGGAAAAATAGGTAGAGATAAAAATTTAAAAAACAAAGATCACTTTCGGTTTTAGCCAAAAAATCATAAATACCAACTAAAATTATCAAATCAATTTTTCAATAAGATATTTTTTAATTTTAAAAATTCAATAACACACCTTCAATTTTTTTTTAATAACAGTAATAATACTTTTTATTTATTGATAGATATTACAATCTGACACACAGTTGTGGGCAATAGGTGATAGTGATGAATGATCACATCCATACTAAAATAAAATAAAATAAGAATACAAATAAATAAATGAATGAAAAAAAAATCTCTCTTAAAACATATACAAACAGGAGGATAAACAAAATGAACACACACCTTCAATTAAATATTTTTTTCCTTTGATTGGTATTAATAATTTTCTTAGTGAATACAATATTTCACAATAAAAATTACAAATTGTTTATATGCTGGAAAAAATGACCTACATTACATGACACGGAACTATTGAGAATATTTAAACTGAGTTATAATGAAGTTTTACTAATTACCCACTTACAGAAACAAGAGCGCGCAATGAGTTTCAGTTACATAAGCCAGTATAGGCAATGCATACACTAGTTTGTAATTTGTAGAAAGTGGGTGTTTCATAAGCGGACGGTTTTACTGCTTAAACCTATGTAGTATGCTGTATTAGAAAAAGTTGTAAACACATATACCTTTCTTCAACCCATAATCCTATAATTCGTCTGGTGGTCTTTGGCATATTCTTTGAAGCATTCATTTACCTTATATGATTTTGTATTTTTTTTTTCATTATTAGGTCATAAGATTCATTAAAAGGTCGTTTTAATACGAACATTTTATTCGATCTTCAGTTTTAAAAAAATATTAATTAATATTGTTAATGAAAAAATTATAAGACTATAGTTCATCACAACTAAGCTCTGAAAGTTGTTATCTTAACAGCTCAAATATTATATAACTAACAGATATCATTCGAATTTGAATAGTAAAACATTTTCATACTTGGAAAAAATTTGTTGAAGCCTTGTGGTTGAGCACATACTTGCTGATCTCTTCACCTCTTTGATCAAGAAATAGTATTTTTGTAACCCATCAAAGATTCAAGTGATACAGATTTTAATTACATTTTTTATAGTGAAATTATTATTTTATTGTTATTAAAAAAGTGAAATTATCAGATCTTGAATTCGTTAATATTTACTGCCTTTCCTATACTTCCTACTCAAGTCAATAAGGAAATGTTTTTCCGTAATTTTCGTGTTTCTTTCGCAAAAATTGTTATAAAAATCAGTTAATCTTTTTTCCCTGATAACTGAACCACATTCAAAGAAAAAAACCGTTAAATAATGTTTAGCATATAAGAGAATATACAAAATATGAGCAGAAATGTAAAACTTTCATTAAAAAAAAACCTAATATAAAATTTCCATACCTCTCTACCCCTATTTATTTTGTATATTGTCTTTCTTTATCATATTATATTTGTTGTGTCTATTCTTTTAACTTCATTTCATCTGTGTATTCTATCCTGAACATTTGTAATTCTTTAATATTTTGCATTTAAATATTATAATGAATAGATTTATTTATAAATTATATAAATGAAAAGTCTTTTTTTATTAATTCGTTATATAGGCCCTTAGTCTATTTCAATGAGGTTAAAACCTATCAAATATTAAATATCACTCAAATGAAAATCGTTTGAGTTGTTTTGGAATAAAACAAAAAAATGCGCAAAATCGATTCTGTATCCGGTGACACTTCAATCGATTGATTTTAGCGAATATGTTGCTTTCACATCCTAGGTATATACCGACCTTGTTTCCGACGAAAACTCGAATTCAAAATTTTTCAGGATTACGATATTTTTCCTTACTATATATTCCATATATAGATAAATGCAAGTAAATATTGATACATTTCACAAGTAATATTATTTATTAATTTTGTATGCAACTATATCTGTATGATTTTATAGAGAAATCCTCCCCTTATCTGTCTGTGCTTGTTGACAAGTCACGGCTGTGTCTTTCACCGTCGTTTTCATTTCATCATTCGCTTTGGTATCTGTGATACGTGCGCAGAACTCCAGTAATTCCTTAAACGTGTGATGCGGCAGGTTCTATAGACATCCTTTGCTGAAGAAGCGGCTGCCGAGATCCTGCTATTGATTACGTAAAGAAGGTGGTCAGGACTTTCTCCAGGCAAATGGACAAGTTGCGTAAGCAAGGGGTCATCTGGAGTCCAGCACGGGGTATACGGCCCGGTCTGCCTTGTTTGTATTCCGGTGGTGAGGGTTTGCATATGCACTGCTTTTGATATAGTGTTGAATAATACATTATGTATTATATAACTATTGAGTGAAACTTACATTCAATAAAGTATTGAGTGGCCTGAACGGTTATGTTAAAATAACCAATGTAAAAAGGTGTAAAAAAAAATCTGTGCGTTATACCTTTTCTATTCTTAAAAGTTCTACCGAAAAAAATTGTAACTTCAATTGTTCTCATTTAAAATTAATGCTTACATTTATGCATGTCACAGCTTAAAGAATTAGTGTGAAAATTCATGGTGCAAAGAATGCTTAAAATTCGATCTATTTTTCGAAAATAAAATATAACGTCACGAATGCCTATTAAGGAAATATTTAAGTAGATGCTAGTTTTGTTTTCACGTGGTTGACACTTTTGTCTTGAAAAATAAAAATAAATGATGTGGGACTTCAGAGTGAATCTCGTTCATCGGCTTGAAAATATTGGTTATAGAATATATTAAATTAATTTATGCTGAAGTGCCTAATAGAAGGGTACATTATATTTCTAAAATCATTTACCGAGATTATCCTTGAATTTAGAAAATATGTCTCCTTCGCGATGCCTTGAAACATTGAAATATTGGTTTTAATGTGGGTCTAAATAATGGAATAAAGTTAAAGGAGCTTAATAAATGAATAATATGTTAATTGTTAAATAAAAAAATGAAAATATATTTTAAGTTATTAGAATATGTTAGATGCACCAATACTTTACCGGAAAAAAGTGTAGTATAGTAAAAAGCATTCTAAGACCATCAAAAACTTATTTCTTATCTCGATTTACTTAATACAACGTTCTAGTAAAGAATTTATGTTAATGGCTGATATAACCATTATATTTTTTAGAATTACATCAGCAATCAAGGAAGGCTTTGATTAGTTATATCATTCATTAACAGAATATTCCAGGACGTGATATTCATCATAATTAGATACGACATAAGTTTTTTATGACCATTTTTACATTAGTTACTTTCTACTTGTTACTATACTACAATTTTTTTTAACGTGCCTGGTTTGTTCCTAGATGTCCAATTATACGTTTTAAATCGAGTGATAATTTTCGATTCTGAGTAGATAAATATTTTTTATCAGCTGAATGAAAACCTGTTAGTCAGGAAGGAAAATATATTTGTATTTTAGTCTTTTTATTTACCACTTTTTTTTTAAAATAAATGTAATTTAAAAAAAAATAGGTATTCATAAAATAAAAATAATTTTGATGTTGGATTTGAATATATATATAAATTAACTTTAAATCTGTACCAATACAACCCATGAAGGTTCAGGTGTGCAATACTTTGTAAAGAAGTGCAGTTACAAGATCAACGGTTCTACAAGGAGATGATTTAGTCCACAAGATTTTTCCCGAATGGTACCCACTTTATGATGCTGGGTGCATCTCGGATAGCTCTTGAATCTACCGTGTTGATTTATCGCTAAAGTAACAGAATGAATAATTATCTGCCACAGACGGATTCAAACCTGGGTCCTTGCAGTTAGTAATGTATAT
>NW_027107180.1:331914-350703 GCF_000696795.3 Halyomorpha halys
TTTAACAGTTTTATAGGAAAATATTTTTTTTTAGCCCAGAAACAAATAAAAAAATTATAACACGTTAAATGGGGTATTATACATTAATCGAATCATATTTACCAATTTATAATATTTCTTTTTGATTTACATATAGTAAATAATAAATTTAATTACATATTCCAGTCTTTTTGTTTTAATGAATCAGATTTTTATCTATTTAAAAGAAACTTAACATTGAATAAGTCATAATTTTTAATATTATTTATAGCATTCGGTAATAAAAGCCTATTTTATTGGCTAATAAGCAAGATGTACTTTAGAGAAAGTGAAACCAACAGCGAACAGTGAATGTTTCTTGAAAGCAAATTTGGGAACAATCTGTTATATGATGAGACCCACACTGTAATTTCTGTCAAAAAATGAAATATTCTTTTAAGTGGCTCCTCGCATAAATACAAGGATAAGGATTTGGCAAATATTGCAATTACGCTTCAAAGGGATTCACTCAGCCATTAACTACAACTTTGGTTGCAATGGATGAGCTGTTCCCCAAATTACGATAAACCAACTCTGCTATAAGTTAGAGAGTCAATACATTTACTATCATCCTAAAGCTGTTATCAGATCATATAATACATTTCTTTTCGTTATGTAAAAGTAAATTTAAAAATTTATCCTATGATGGTCAGAATATTTATTCCCCAGGGGTTATGCTGGAACTCTTCCTTGAACCGGGGGAGCTGACCGAAGGGGCTTTAACACGAAAACATTTACGCAATATGCATTCCTAACGGGCCACAAATCAGAACCACACTGAGGCTGGAAAGTGGTCAGACTGGCCCATGGGCTTGTGTAGCTGGAACGTTCTTCACCTACTGACAGATTCCGTTTCTCTTAGTTCTGGCAACGTGCTTTGATGCTGTCGTTTATACAATACTATTTGAGTACTTTTCCGTAATAATAATTTGTACACTGTTGTAATTAGAAAACTATAAACTAACTTACTTAAAAGTGAACCTGACCATGTTCAAGTTTACACTGTCAATTAGAAAATTGTGCATCTTAATATTAATTAAATATTTATTATCGAATTCCTCTCGTATTCAATCATTACAATCCGAAATCCTCAATACTCCTTACTTTATCACAAATCTAGTCATCCATCAGGATCTCAATGTTCCATATGTTGCTGATTTGGCCAGAACCAGATACCAATCCTTCCATAATAAACTTCCCAACCACCCAAACCCACTTGTTTCTAACCTGGTATAACGGCAAATTTTGATTTATCCTTAGTTATACGTTTATCGTTGCCCACGCTCAGCGGAGAAGGGGATGAGTTAAAGGACAAAATAAATATAATCGCAAAAGGAAAAAAAGATAAAACAATAAAGAATAAATTACTCCTTAGGCGCCACGTTATTTTTTCCTTGGAAATAACGAAAACCCCGAAGCATTATGCCCACAATATAACTAAAATATACCCCTATATAAACAATTGTTGAATTATGACCACTGGCGAATACCTTTACAAGTAGATAACAGCAAACTTGGGGGTAATAGCTATTCCGTGAACAACAAAAAAAATATAAGTAAATTAACAAGTTGAAAGCAGATAAAGAACAGCAGAACTATATGTACAAAAGTTTAATAATAAGAAAAATATATATATATACAGAGAATGAAAAAAAAAAAAGAAAGAATTTTTATCAATTAATAAAACAATTAAAAATTATAGGTTGACTTAACCTTAACCTTAATAACTATATTTACATTATTATCCAATAGAGTATAAAAGTGAATATAAAATAAAAACAAAATAAAGCCCCACGTAGTCCTCCACTTCTATTGTTAATGATCATCTATTGAAGTTAACACCATAATTTTGAAAAACAAAATATATATTACATTTCTCACATGGTGATATTCCGGTTCAAACCATAAAGACAGAGGGCCTTTAAACTAAATACTTCACATTGAACAATCATTACGTGTTCCAAAATGAAACTGTCACCTTCACAAAAACAAAACCCACTCGTCTCAAACATATCGCTCGTGTTTTGTTTTTCACCATGACAACCGTAACACTGGCTATTCCTTCAATACCTGATAATTCCTCTAGACGTTTGAAAAGAAGATGGACCCGAGATCTTCTTCTATAGTAATGTTATTAGAGTTCTATCAATGGGTAGATTCTCCATATAGTTGTATCATGTCTTTTTATAATCTAATAGCAATTTCACTAGTTGTAAATAACAATAAATAAATTATTAGAAAAAAAATTGATAGTACCGATTTTTTTTGTTTACATTCTTTAGAGGCGTACCGAATATTTTTTAAATACTATCAAGACCTTTATATTATCTATATATATAAGACCTTTATAAAAAAAGACCTTTATGTTACACATATTACCGATCTAGCCCTAACCAATATCAGTCTTTCCATAATAAACTCCCTAACCACCCAAATCCACTAGTTTCTAATCTTGCTTCCTCATCCATTCCTAACAATCCTCCGAGGTGCCTGAAAAGAAGATTGCCTCCAGACCTTCTAATGTAAAAACGTGGTACAAATAAGTAGTTTCCCTACACGCCTGTATCACTCCATTATAAACTTACAGCAAATTTACTAAATGTATTATTAGGTATAGTTGTAAATCTCAATATATATTGATTAATTTCTAATTCATTTATTAGTAGCCTTTTAATATTATCATGTTGTAATTTTCATATTAATTGAAAACTGTAGATAAATAAGTAATGATTTTTGTAATAAAAGGGAGTGGGGTAGCTCAGTAAGTAAGGTGATGTGCTACTAAATCCTAGCCCTCGGGTTCCAGTTCGTCAGAGGCAGTTACTTATTAATTCTGCTATTGTAGCTGTCAGTCAATCCTGGTGCACAACTAGCTTCAGTAAGTGGATATCCTCAATTTGGGTATTCAACAATTGGGTTGAAGAACAACTTACTTTTACTTAGCTATTTTAATTCGAAGCAAACTGTATCTTATGATGAAACATTTTGGCATGATGAAGAATAAAAAGTAGACAATCAGTAAAAAAAAAAAAAATATTTTCAAAGAACAGAAAATGAAATTCGGAAAGCAACTTCTGAAATGGAGGAAAATCCTTACTTTCACTATGCCTCTAACTGAAAGAAAACTGTTCTTTTCATCCGTCGACAGGATTCCTTCGACTCCTTTAGTTTGGTCTTTGTTGTCACAGTTGGGATTGTTGGCGGAAATGGCCGATTCGAATAATAGAAAACTCCACTGTGCGTTAAAGCCACACAAATAGAATTGAGAAAAGAACCTTAACTACAAGTCAAACGTTAAGACTATTCGTTAGGGGAAAAATGGTTTGGGGTGCGGTCAATGCAGAATGCAAATATGTAAAAAATAATTTTATCAGTGACAACGTTTCGGTAAGAATTTCAGTCCTTCATCAGGACTAAGAACAAAAATCAAGATACTATAATGAACACAAGGAAATAAAGAGGAGCATAAACTTTATTAAAAATATAAAGTTGTGCTGCCAACTTCATTGGATTGCTAATCAAACAGCATACTCATTTTAGTCTAACCAGACAATATTTTTAATCTTATGATAAATAGGTCTAGATAAGTATACAATAATAAATATAAACGGTATAATAAAACTAGCATATAACTGTAAAATAAGAATTAATAGATAATATAGGAGAAAAAAGATAACAGTGAAATAATTAAAAAGATTGGCTAAATACTTTTTTTTTTGGCACTTTCTTCATTATTTCCATTTATTAAAAATATTTACTTACTAGATCTTCATATTTATATTTTTTTTTTCTTCCCTCTTTTATAATTTTAATATTACTTATCATCATACTGTTTTTATCTTCTTATATAACTGGACAATATTTTTTTCATTTTCAATATTTTCTTCCGATACTAATTATGTATCAATATTATCTGTCATTTTCTAGTTTTTCGATATTTTCTTTTTTCTTCTTTGCCCAGATGAAGGTCTGAAATTCAGGCCGAAACGTAGGAACTAATAAGTTTTTACTTCATTGACCGGACCCACAACCATTTTCTCTGGTAATATTCACAGTAAAAAATTAGTACATCATCAAGACCTTTTATTCTAAATCTGTATTAATAAATATTGCGACTATGAGAATCCATTGAAACTGACCTAAATAACGATTTTATTTCGTATTTTGGTATTTTAATACAATTTTTCTATTAATTTGGCATAGATTAGTATTGAGTCAACTACTGACACAATCAAGTACTTAATTTTAATGGGTATTGACTATAATAAATAACATTAAAAAATTAAATACATAAAATCGTGAAAGTACAACAAAGAAATAGAAACATTGCATTACTACCCGCTTCATTATGTAAGTAAATCCCTTGAAGACACCAACCTTGACCGCGTAGTTATCATTCCCGCAAAAAGGAGAAACTTCTCCTCTTAAGCGTGCAACGAAATAATCGTGGGAAAAGAGAAATTTTTTGTTTATAAATAAAATGGGAGGAACTGGGCAATTTCTACAAAAATCGCAATGTTAGTAATCAATTTCTTGGAGGAAAGACAACATAGATGTTATTTAAATATGTATGTTTATAACCAGAAGGATCCCGAAAGAGCTTTCCATAACCATGGCAGCCATCTTTTACACCTATTCATCTGGACAATTTTCGATTTCGAAATTCTCAAAATAACGTTTTGTGTGTAAGGTCAAATAATTCCCCGTACAGAATCGGAAATGTACATGTTACAAAAGTGAACAAAAAATAACAGAAGCGATCCAGGGTTGCGAATTATCTTTCCATTGCCTAACTTCAAAGAAAAATAAGGATATTGGAAGATCTTTGATTGACCATGTGTAGTTCATAAAATGAAGATAGTTCAGGTGCGGTAAAAATTACTCAAACAGTAATAAAAATATTTATTATGAGCCAAAGAACTAAAATAGTAATAACAATTTGTATGAGCCTTAGAACTCAAATAGTTATAAAACAATTTTTATGAGCCTAAGAACTCTAATAATAATAAGAATTATGAGCCTTATAATTAATAATAAATAATTAATAGTTTTATTGCTATTTGGATAGTTTTGACCGCACCCTGAAGATGTTTCTTCCTTTTATAAAAAATAGTTTTATAAAAAAGTTATTACTTTTATTTTATTCATAAATAATATGCATAATAAATAATAAATAAATAAGTAAACGGACTACTTATAAAATAAAACAGTTGTAAAATCAATAAAGTGTTGGGCAAGGTTTATTTTCATAGTTTTTTTTTATGGTTTATTATCACTAGTTCACCGTCTATGACGACATCTCATATCACCGACAAAAAGTCTGACTGATTTTTTTATATAGTTTTTATTCATCAAGTCACAGTTTCATCATTTTTTTCCGGCCGACTCCCATAGGAGTCCTATACTGCGTAACAATGGTTGGGGGTCAAAGTATTTCATATTATGGGACCGCCACTCCATGAAAAAAGTCCCCAGGCCTGATTCGAACCGCCACCGCCAATAGATCTCTACTTGGTAAGACTGCATCTTAATACAGAGCTACGGGCGGCACCAATGTTATCATATTATTTTTTGTACATATTATTAACAAAAAGGATATTTCCTTTACCCTTAATTTCTTTTAATTTTATTTATCATTTTTAATGGGTTTTTTTCAGTTTGTTGCTCATCTATTTTAATATTGTTTCGTCGAGGTAGTAAGAAAAAATGAAATTATATACAAAGCAATTTTTTGCCATGTGACTATCATAGTTAAAATATTCCTAAACCGAAAGTAATTCGTAGAGGCGGTAGATATGCAATATTTAAAAGATATAATTATATGTTATTTTCATTTATTTATTTTTAATTGTAAAAATTGAGGGGCAGTAAAAAAAAAAAAAAAAAATTGAAAAATCTCTTTATCATTCATTAATGACTGGTCTTGAAGGTAGAATGAATTTGTTTATTTTTAAATTTCAAATATTTCATATATAAGAAATACTGTACTATAAGATGTAAATACAAGATATATAAAATGACGGTACGATTTAAATGCGTAAGTTAAAGCTTCGTGATCACAATATGTTTCCAAAATAATTAAATGGTCACAATACAATCCAGCAAAAAATGTTTCAAGCTTTGAGCTTTTCCTAGCTTAAAATTGATAGTATTTAATATAATTTCTTGCGAAAAATATTCGTTACTTAATTTTTTACAAAATATTTTTATATTATTTATATTTATAAATTGCACTAAGTAACCGAAAAAAAGATTTAGCACCCTTAATGCAATACTGCATAACCGAAAAATCATGCTTCAGAAAATCCTTTTTTTATTTTATGTTAAAAAACATGTTTGCTTAGAAAATGATGGACTTCACCATTTAGTTTAATTTCATGGCAATAAAAAATAAGTTTTAATATAAAATATAAATATTTGAGATTCATTTAACTGTAAAGTTGGATCTTTGATTAAGTATTGCATTTAGACTGCGATATTCATATATTTCTTTTTAATTAAAATTCTAAACGCACTTATTATTAAAACAAGCGTAAATATTTTCCCAAAATCATATTATGAAATTTTCTTCTACAACGCTAATTTCTGATTATTGCTTAGACCGGCGGGTAATATAATAACAAAAAAAAAAAGAAACAATATAAACCAAACTTAAAAAATGAACTACGAAATAAGAGAATGTTCCACAGCTTGGTTTTGATAAAAATAGAAAATGCCTTTCTCCTTAAACCACTTTTCTCTAATGATGGAAAACTTGTTACATAAATTTCAATAACCGTTCACTGGCTTGAACTAAATGACAAAAAAAATTATAGGTCAAAAAGTGGTCAAAGCAGGTTTTGTGTTAGATATGTTCTACAACTATAAAAAATTGTGTAATCCTGCAAACTGTTGAACATTTTCAAAACAAATTGTTTTTTAAAACAAATTTTTCGTTGTAAGAACCTTATTGATTTCGAAATATTCTGTGACTTCTAAAAGAACACTTCACCGATTCCGGTCTCACTTTCGCAAACATTACTTTTTCCGCCATCTCTTGATATGCAGTGTTGGTAGAAATTGGTTTAACTGTTTTAAATTTTTTAAAAACATTTATTAATACAAAGTTTCAAATAAGATGGATCTACTTCAAGATGTAGCTCTACCAACAAAACCAATTTTAGGAAAATCCCCATTTATACAGTTGCTCCGAATATGGACACCTTTCCATGATTCTAATCAATGTAAATAAAATTTGATCTTTTTGAAGATTACCGCTGTTTGGAGCTTAAACAAATTAGGTTTTGTTAAGCGGTAAAAAGGACCTAGTTAATAATGATTTCTGTTAATGGCTAAAATTGAAAACCCTCCACACCCATTCTCCAGCGCAGCCTTATTTATTTTACCCTTAGAACATTTACTTATGGTCTATTTTTTTTCAAACCTCTTTATTTTATCTTATGGTCTTGCTCCTTAAACATTTATTTAACACAAGAACAGCAGACTTAAATTAAAAAAAAAAAAAAGTTAAATCAAGCAGCATTGAACAGTGGCTGAAATTGGAAAAATCCTTTCTTGTGCCAAAAATGGAAAATTCTAGAATACTTGTCATGTCTGATTTTTTTTTTTTACTAAACCCAAGTAATTTTAGTTCTAATTAGCTAAGGAATCAGAGAATTGGTAGTCAGTATATGCGAGTAATGATAAAAGATTTATTGAGTAAACTGTAATTCAAAAAAGCATTGCCCAAGTAAAACACACCTTTATACCTGACAATACGCCTAATTAATTCCTTTAATCCTTCAACAGGATACTGGGTGCTGATGTTGTGAAGTTGTACTTGACATTTGAGCCGAACATCTGCATACAATGGCAAACTGCAAATGGAGCAGAGGGGTTGCAAAAGAGCGGGCGATATCCAACTAATTGTCACCGGGAGGAGTTGCGTCAGATGGTAATAACTATATACCGCGTGTCACTGCTCATGAAGTTACTAAACCCTTTACTGATATTCTTTGTAGCTATGAATGAATGCTCCCGGCTATGTATTATTTATGAATGGGTGACAGAGCAGTGATGGATTGCTAGGGCAGGCCTTAGTGTCCGCGGGCTGGGAGCAGTCTATTACTTTCAATGATTTCTTCTTCTTAACTAGCATCCATTCAAGGAGAAAACATTTTCATTAGTTACTAACGGAGTATCGTAACGATAATGGTAGTAGACAAGCTTAAGGAAGTTTTTAATAATTGTATATTTATATAGTTTCATTACATATAATATGAGCAGATGGTCAGCGCTGCCGTGGAAAAAGAAAAAAATAATTATCAACTACTTATTGGTTGCAGAAGTTTCGACGCACAATGTAGGGCTAAAATAAAATGATACAAGGCGGGTAAAGCCAATGTAAAAGTAAATGAGTGGCATTAAATAAAATATAAGTAAAGTTAGACGGATACAAACTATCAAAAACTTAAATAAAATTAATAGAAAGATAAAGATAAATAAAAAAAAACAATATCAAGTGATCTAAAAGTGAGTAACATGTGGCCACTAAATCCAAGGATCCGAGTTCGAATCCGGCTGAGTGGAAAATTGTCTTCTGTTACACTATAGCCGTGAGTCAACTCCTCTGTATTCTAGAGCCCTCCTGGGGTTCACCCTACCTCCTAAATTAGGTATCCTTATTTGGGTAAAAATCTGGTGGTCGAGCGTGATCACCTCCTTGTACAACCGGTAGTCTAGTAACAGTAGTTCCTTACAAAATTTTGTTTCACAAATTGTTTTTCGAATTTCTGGATAAATATACAGAACATTTTCTCATATTCACCGATGGTTCCTAAATTGATTGCAGTGTTGGAGCCGTAGCAATAAATATGACTTCATAGTCCAAACAAGTCTCCCCTTCGAAACCAATAAATTTATCTGAGGTTACGCGAGGCATAGTATGAAGCAAAGAAAAATAATTTTATACTATTCACAGATTCACACACACACATTAATTGTCACTATTGAAAAACCCATATACAACACATCTTGTCTTAGTACTCATATTTCAAATAATCTTCAATTTAAATTGGACTGACCGCACAGTTTTGTTCATCTGGATACCCCAGGTAATTGTAAAGCTCCATAGTTGATCCCGCCATCTGACAGCTTTGATTGTCCCTACCACGAATTAAATGAATTCCAATCACCTTGTACCAATACAACAGATAATAAATGGAAAGTAAAATTAAAAATTAACAGTACTTCCATGGAATATATCAATTCAAACCAACAGACAACGCGAAGTAATACTGACTAGACGACGAATTAGACACACTGGACTGACCTCTAGACCAACGTGTAGCCAGTATAACGTACCACTAACTGTAAAACATATACTGACAGACTACAGGCATTGTATGAACAATGGATTACCACATGATTTGACAACTCTACTAAACGATAATAGCCATCAAATACTGGAAACATATGATTACCTTAAGAAAACAAATATATTCGAATATATATATATATAACAACAACTTGTCGTTATTTACATCTTTATCACGTCAATTAATCTTACTTACTTTTATCGAATATATTTTAATCAATTTTATTTTATTTTTATATATTTTAATATAAACTATTGCTATGATATCAGCTAGTATAGATACATAAATATTAGGAATGTTCCCTAGACAAGCATCACCATCGCTGTGGATTGCCTTATATTATATTAAAACAAATAAAATAATTATAATATATGCTTATGCTTAAAGAAAATAAATGTCAATTTTTTGTTGGTTGGTACTTGTGTTATTACTCTTTATGATTTAACTATACACTCCTACAAATATTGGTGTATACACTTCGTTGCTTCATATATATACTAAAGAAACTTTGTTTATGATAATCACTGTTGGTGAATAAATTATTTTTTCGGTAATTATTTTCAATATAAATGTCCCAATAAATTCTATTACATTAAAGATCGCCAGTCACACTGGAAATCGTAATATCACGATTCCCAAAGACTTCCTGTACCTTCTATATGTTATGACAGCGCTCTATTATCGACGTGGAAGATCTTTTTGGAACTCCGAGGATGTTCCCTAATTAAGCGCACAGTAGCAGCCCTGTAACTGGTTCAGGAACGTCAGTTACACAATGTATCGTGAGAAAATAACTATTATATAACAGATCTTTTTATTCCCGACAACTGTAATGGTTCGTGGAACACATCACGAGAGTTTTTCATGAAATTATTATTCTTAAACAATATTCCAATAATGTCTTTATTGAAAAAAATTGAGTAGTAGAAAAGAACATTTTTTTAGAGAGAGATTTCTAGTATTTTAATTAGTGGCATTCAAATTGTAATAAAAGCGGTAAATGAAAGGTGACATGGATGAATCGAAATTGACGTAATTTTGTGAGTGTTGATAATATCAAAACGAAGCACCAATCAATGGAGACGTTCGGGAGTAAAATAAGGTAATTGAATTTTTTCATCCACTGAAGTTGGAATCAGCGGCTTTTACAAGGCTGATTTCATAAATTTCTGAAAGAATTTTTAGGAAATTTGTGTTCTTAAGAGAAAAATGTATAATAAAAAACATTGTAATTAATATCAAATACCCCATTATTACCCATAATAATTAGCTAATAGTATCTACAGATAGTTCGATATAGTCTTTGAGACAATTAAATGAAAAAAAAAAGTTCATAAGTAAATAAAGTTTGTTTCGCACACAAATCAATTTTAAACATTTCATACAAATTTCTCTTTTCAAGTTCAAATTTTAATTTAATATATTTCCTCTATATGGGAGTAGACAGCTCACTGGTAAGGGACTATGCTACTAAATCCAAGGAAACCAGTTCGAATCCGGCTGTGGTAGATAATTAATATCCGTTTCACTGTAGATGTGAGCCCTTTTCAGAGTTCACCCAGCCTCATGAAGGAAACCTTAATCGTACAAAAATCTGGTGATCGAGCATGATTCTGACCAAATCACTCCCTTTCACAACAGTTGATCTAGTAACAGAACTTCCTTATATTTATAAGTCCGATTACGGATTGATAAGTATGCTGTGTGAGATAGAAACCTAATGTATTTAGGCAGCATAGATAAATAAATAAAGTATTTCTCTCTCTCTCCTGACCCTTCATGGGTTATAGAGATACACATTTAATTTCTTTAAATAATTCCTGTATTACATACACGGCTATTTAGTATATACATATCCATCATAAATGTAATAAACACATCTTATATTAACCTGCAATGAGAGAAAATAGTATTCCTCACCACATTTCCATAAACATTCCTCTGCTATCGAACAATTATTTAAAAAATAGAAACATTGTTGAATGAAATTATTTGTAAATTAGTTATAATGAAAATAAGGAAGTTGATAATCCTGAAAAGCCACTAAATATGGAAGAAATAAACATATCGAACCAACTTGGCAGATGAAGCGATTCATTTGACGACATGGTTCTTCTCTTTTTTTAGTAAAACTACAACCTTCTCAGGGAGGAGGGGGGTAAGTAACCGCAATAAAGTTGGTGGAAATTAGAAATAGAAATTACTTTGATTCAACCCGTAACTATAAGTTTAGACTATTATTACAGTGGTTCATCAAGTAGTTAAAATTAAAAATTAAAATTGTAATTTCATTTCTTAGTTTCAAGTTATAGTAATAGGAAAGTAATTGTAGTTGTGATTGCAATCACATTTGCTCAACTTTGATTTGATATTAGTAGTATATCTATAGCACATTATTGTATTATTAATTTTATTTTTTATTACAAATTTCACACATTTCTCAAACGTATTATTACATTTTTTTAATTTTGCTGTAAATTTAAAAAGTCTGGAAAGTAAACAAACTTTCATTTTTTATTGCCTCTAACATCATTCTACTAACCTAAGAATTCTATAAAGTTAAGTCGTATATCTCCGCCACACCGAGAGGATATAAATCCCAAGACGGCTTCAGAGTGGATAAGAAAGTGGACTTGACTGATTTAAGGCGACTTCATATTATCTTTACCTTTCACCTAAACCTTAACATTTCTAGGATTTGTGCTGGAAGTTCTTACCCCGTTAAGCCAGAAATAATGTTAGAAATGAGTTTTGTATGATCGGATTTCGCTTTTCAGAGGCGAGAACGATTAAGGTAATGAAATGCGAAAGAAAGTCACAACAGCAAAACAACTGAGTCAAATAACGTGTAATTTTCGGAAACCGGTTCCTAAAACGGAATCAGTTCCTAAATTTGATTTCACCGCATGTTATTGCTTCGTAAGATGCAAAAACTGATGGCCTTAGGGTACAAGAGCTAATACGGCAATTTGGCTACTGATTAAAAGTCTATAATACCGGTTCCGAAAGTATTACAGTATACCATGCGATTTATGTCACGAGGAGTAATTAATTACTTTTTTATGTATATAATTCTCTGATAACAACCAATCATTCCCCGGATTTTTTTAAAATAACAAATATGAGTATTTAGTCAAGTTTATCAACAATCTAGAAGAAGAATATCGTTTTTCTATTATTACCTACAGTGACATAAGTCATTATGTGAGAAACACCTTACACACAACATCATACCAAAGAAGAGAATAAAAAAATTATATATGTTTTTTTACGTTACAGTTACATTTCATTATGTTGATTTGAATTTTCATCATTTTTAAGATATTACTTACATATTTTATTATGTTAATTTCGATTACTCATCATTTACATTTTCTTCCGCACCTTTCATTATGTTTATTTCTTTATTTACTTGAACACTTTCTCTTCTTTTAATAATTTATTTTGTATAATTCTTACCTCTATAATATTATATTTCATCTCCTATAATTATATATCCACTACTATTCACTTAATTGATTGTGATGAATATTTCTAAATTTGTTTGTTTATTTTTTTTTTTTTTCGTGTTTCTCTGAGTTATAGTAGTTTTATCGTTTTATATTTTTTCAGCCCTGATGAATGAAAAGTCACCCAAAATAAATAAGTTTCGTTTATTTGTGTATTTTTTCAACCATGAACAACTATGAACATCTTCTCCTCATACATTTCTTTTTAAAAATTAGACCGTAATTTCTTGTCCTGAAATTTTTCTAGGCTAGTGGAGCTTTTGCTTATTTTCTTTTCGTTCTACAGAGAAGTTTGGTTCTTCTAACATGAGTATTCTTTTAAATTTTTTCGTTCGTTCCATTCCTAAATAAAATATATATAATCCTACAATATATAAGATAAAATACCTTAAACTTTAGTGCTTTCTCAATAATATTTTCAACACATTATCTGAAGCACAATCACTTTCAAAACATAAAAAAAAATTAAAATCCATATCTATCTCGCACAATTAATAAACAAGGGATTGTTTTTAATACAATTTACATACCGCTGATTAAAATTATTTATCCATTGAATTACCAAGCAGCTCGTATTAAAGAGACATGTGAACCTGTTGGTTCTCTCAAAGACCATTGCCATTTCTCCTGGAGACAATTTCACTGCTAATGTTGATTCAGGCGCCGAGAGGAGAAAAGACGAATCTGCTACTTAGACCAGTGAAACGCTAAATTTCGCACTCATCAAGTGCAATCATGGCTCCAATCTCGTGAAAGGTGTGATTTCCTCACTAACTAAGGTCTTTGCGAGGTTACTTCGAATAGATTAAGATAGAAATCGCGGTCTCATGCTTTATCTACATATTAAAATGTATATTTAAAAAGTAATGTTAATTTCAAATTCTGAAGATGATGGTTGGGGGTGCGGTCAAAAGGAATCAAAAGATAGTTAACGCCTTTCCAGTTGAACAGCTCTAATGAAGCTCTACAAAGAGGATTGAAACGTCGGCAAATAACTATCTTTTATCTATTTTTTGTATCCATTCGACCGCATCCCAGACTATCTTCTCCAAAATTTGAAAGTACGGTCAATCATTTATACATATATAATGTTAATTTCGGTTATGTGTTTATATAAGTAATGAAAAATTCCAATATTTTCAAGTTTTCCTAAACATATATTTAAAATGAATTAGAAGTAATACAAAATGGACAGGGTATTATTTGTTTCGTTGGCCAATACAATTCTTCCACATTTGTCTCGTTGTTGCATATTCAGTCCAATAACATTACATGGCTATTTTAAGTACGACGTTGTTATTTTAATATAGGATATAGATAAATACATTTTCTTGACCAATGTACATCCAAGGAAATGGAAGTATCACCATCAACAGCCAGGAATTTATCTTAGTTTAGTCCAATAAAGGGCCCAGTTCCCATTTTATAAAGGCTGGGCTTGAACCTACAGAATTCAACTAAGGCCGATATAATAGAAACGAAATGTTCTATTAGAGCCTGAATTAGATCTGGAAGATAAAAGTCCGGTTCATTATGACTGAAAGTTATAATTTCTATATTGGAAATTAGAAACTTCGCTTATTTCATTATCAGTGTCTAAAAATATCAAATTGATAATACCTGTGATGAACATCATTACAATATAATTTTTAACTTGACTCTGCAGTCACATATAACTTTTATTTAAAAACGGTGTCATAACTGCAGAATCAAAACAAATCCTAGCGAATCCCATCAGATCACTTCTAATCTCCGTCGTAAAACTCTACTCTCCCTACAGTATATTTTTTTAATATCTCACTAAAGCCTGTTGAATAGATTCGGTACTTAAGACTCCATCTTGACAAGATACTTACTTGGAATCCCCATACTGAAACCGCTCGTAGATTTCGATCACCTACTCGACAAACGTACTAAACATCCTATTTACTACAAAAAATATTTTTTTTAAATTTATTTAAGACCAGATCGCTCTGGGGGCCTTACATAGTTCATATAACCGTTACATTTTTTTCTTAACAATTGATTATTTTTTATAAATAAAAAAAAAGATAAAATATGATAAAAGAGAAAAGTAAAGTTAATAACAAAAATAACGACACTCAAAGATCTATCAAAACAAACAATTGTTCTCTAATAGGAAAAAACAAGTTAACAAACAAAACAAAGAGAAAAAATAGAATAAAATAAAAATAATGTCAATAATAGAATTGACAAACACATAATTTATAACAGGATGTCGTGCAACAGCCTGGGCTTCAGTCTTCAGGTTGAGGTTGAGTTTCCCAGGTAGAGTAGGTTACTGCTCCTTTAACTGTTGGTAACTGTAAGTGGAAATTACGTATGTAAATTTAGATATACGGGATTGAGCTGTGAGGCTCCATCAAACCATCAAATTCTTCCCATATACTATAATTACAATCCAAAATCCTTGATACTCCTTGTTACGTCACAAATAAGCTCATCCATAAAGATCTAACATCCATCAACATCTCATTTCGTTCCATCAAATCGTTACCCACCCAAAACTATTAGTTCTTAATCTCTCATCCTTATTAATGTCTAATGATCATTTGAGACCTCTGTAAAGAAAATGGCCACGAGATCTTCTAATTTAAAGCAATGATTGAAGTACTACCATTGGGTGGTTCCTTCCCTAGATTGTCATGAGTTCTAAAACAATTATTGCATTTAATTATAATTTCTTATATCCATTCGTAAATTTCAATAAATAAAAAAAAACACCACAATACCTAATAAAATAATTTAGGAAACGATGTAAATCAAGATGACGCCAGAGGTATTAACGCAGGAACTAATATACACTGGACACGATACGTCGCTTAAATAGAAAGCCAAGGATCGGGCAGGAATACAAACCAAACCCGTCCACTGGCTATTTTCTAGACACACCTCTGTCATGAGCTGTCACCGGTTAGGCAATGTTGCGGTTCCGATGCGGGGCACGTCGGTTACTGCTGTCTTTCGTGTAACAGGTTTTCTTTTGTCGGGTTCTATACCTTTTCACCTTGTTACTTTCCAATGAGACATGGCTAAGCATTCATGTTTTAATTTCTTCCTAATTAGTGCTTTGTTTTTGTATTTATTTATTTTTTTATACATAAAACTAATTTGATTTCGGCTTTACTAATATTTTTGATATTGGTGTGCAATCAATGGTCAATCTCACTCCTCAGTTGAGCTATTTCTTTTCTGTTTTATGTGGATATTATTATTACACCAAAGGGATGAGAAACCCTTCCTAACCTCCCATTTTTTTTTTTGTTTTTGGTTATCCCTTACTTTTCCAGGGATCCCATAGAAATTTGATGTCGTTTAAAGAAGCCCATTAGGTCATTATGGTATATTCTTGTAATTGAGAAACCCTTCCTAACCTCTCATTTTTATTTTTTATTTTTTTTTTGTTTTTGGTTATCCCTTACTTTTCTAGGGATTCCATAGAAATTTGATGTCGGATGTTTAAAGAAGCCCATTAGGTCATTATGGTATATTCTTGTAATTGAGAAAACCTTCCTAACCTCTCATTTTTATTTTTTTTTGTTTTTGGTTATCCCTTACTTTTCTAGGGATCCCATAGAAATTTCATGTCGTTTAAAGAAGCCCATTAGATCATTATGGTATATTCTTGTAATTTATTCAGGTTTAACTATTGCCAGATCTTGTATAGTAATCTGTAAAAGGCAAGGCTTCACATTACTAAAGGATGTACATCACTTCTTCAACCTCTATGCACAGATATTTGGAATCTTCCACGAAGTTCAACTTCTTGAGATAATATATGAGCGGACAATGGCCGTGAATTGCATTCCTTGTTATTTTATGTAAAATTTCGCCTTTTCTTATGACACATTTATGAAGAGTTTAGATTATTTCATCCCAAGTTAAGTCGACCAGTATGTTTTCATCTTCTCTATTTCCCAGGAGTCGGTCTCCTTCCCTATTACCCTAATAGACATACTACAGTATATTTCAGGGTCTAAGAATGCTGTTTCTGGTTAGTTCATCAGCTATGTCGTTCCCCAATGTCAACATCAAAATAAGCTTTTTGCCCTTAGCAAGCTGTTTAGGATATCGAGAACATTCCATATCAGCAAAATGTATGTTGTAATTTGGTTAATTGTTTATCTAATTAGCCCATCTGTTGTACGGTCTTCATGGAAGACCCTTGCATATTATTCCGCATTCATGGTTACACAGAGGCGCTGTGTTAGCTTCCACCTCTATTTATGATCATCATAACCTCCTCGCCTATATCATAAGATGCAGGCTAGCTTCTTAGCCTTAGTTCTTTTTTTTCCTCCTTCACACCGTCAGTTCCAAGTCCCAGCTAGATATGGCTGTAGTGCGGAGTACTTATTTCGGTTTTACAAAAAATTTAGATAAACTTTCCGTGTAATAATATGAAAAACTAAAAAATAAAGTTTATTAGTGCAGGATTATGGTTATTAAATACATTTGAGGTTTTCCTGCACGATTTTGCACATCTTGGGTTTAGTATTGCAAGTTTTTTTTTCGGCAAAAAAATCCAGTCTCTAGACATAACTGACTTTAAATAGAAGTAAGATAGCTAGTTCTAGAATTTGCTGGAGTAATTCTTTCCCCTAATACACAGAGAAGGATTTAAGTTCTGCACAGTTGCCACTGGCCCATAAGCAGTTTTTCAATGACAAGTAATTATCACCGTTTCTTGATAATTGCATAAAGTTTATGTTATTTTTTATAATAATTTAGTTTAAAAATAGTGTTATAAATATTTGTATTATGTTATATATTTAAAAAAAAAAAGAGGGGATGTATATCAGGATATGGATTATTTGAACAGATAATTTATTAAACAGTTAAAAACTATAAAGGGTAATATGAATATAGTATTAATATATTATAAAAAACTAAAAAATTATAATGATTTAAATATGCATTAGTAATAATAATTTTAACAATCGATGAATACATTTGATCATTTACAACACAGTTCATATTGCTCAAGAAAATAAATGTTAGTGATGTAGGTAAAACGGTCTTCAACATCCTTTCACTTCATAGATTTCCTTTGTTACAGAGCATTGCACAAGAAATGGGATGTAATTAGGTAAGTTAATGTAAATTTATGTCCAGATAGAAAAAAGCTACTTCATTTTAAAAAGTTTTCTTGTTTGGGAAAGAATTTGTATATAAAAACGATTTTGTGTGTGTATATATATATAAATATTAATTTTTTTTTTAATAGTATTTTTAACCGCAACTCTATCTTTTAGAGTTATTTTTTTTAATTTTATTTTTTGAGAGAAAGGGTTGAAGTATTTGTTTACCTCTTAGAAGAGTAATTTATTAATAAAAATTAGCAATGCAAAAATAAAAAAATGATTTTTATTACATTACTGATTTACCGAATAGAGATTATGGGTAAGCTATATAAATCGAACCCGGAAAAAACAATGTATTATATTCTCAACGCATCACTATGATTATGTTTGATCTTTCAGTTAATTATGATTCAAAACACTTTCAGGGAATTAAATTCGTTATGGGAACGAGAAAACATTTCCCGTTGTAACTTCACTTAGTTAGAGTGTAGAAACGTGATTTGCTTCAAGTTTAAATGTAATAAAATATAAAAAAGTCCAAATATTATTAGGTTTGTGCTATTCGATCTTACTATGTTATTCGGCAGAATTTGAACGGATAAATACCTGGTTTTTGATCTACTAGAATTGGTAAAAAGCTATTGATTGGTGAATTAAAGTAAACATTTTCTTTTAAGTCGATATAGTAGCAGCGTGAATATTTTTTATCGCTACATAGGTCGTCTACATTACAGCTTTATTTATTTATTGGTATATAGGTCGTTTATATCACAGCTTTATTTATTTATTGGTATATAGGTC
>NW_027107180.1:350753-362693 GCF_000696795.3 Halyomorpha halys
ACAGCTTTATTTATTTATTGGTATATAGGTCGTTTATATCACAGCTTTATTTATTTATTGGTATATAGGTCATCTATATCACAGCTTTATTTATTTTATACGGTTTAACTATTTCAATTTTACAAAGAAAATATTATTTCTGCACCTCAACTTTTAATAAAATTATATTTATTACTGAAAAATAATGTAGTAGTTCCAGTGAAATAGAAATGTTCATATTTTAGGATCAAATCAAATCATAGGAAAACCCTTTTTTGGTTGGTTAAAAGAATAATTTTATAGTGGTCATTTATGAAACTAAATCATCAAATAATCATTTCGAGATTCTTATATTAAGCCTTGAGATTTAGATAAAATCACATAAATGTATATCAAAGACAGGACATTTTTCTTCAGCAGCCTAAAAAAAAAATTAGCAATATAAAAATAAAAATAGAACCTCACACCGAAACAGTTAAACATATATTGAGCACCATATATGTTGTAATTATGTGCCATCTCAATTTTTTTTTCTGTAACATATGTGAAATATGTTACAGAGCTGAAATATATTTTTCCGTTGAACTATATTTACGCAATCTTCATTTTATTCTGTCATTTAACATGTTACATTAGAATTTATTTCTAAATAAAATGCTTTTAGTGTTCTTTTATTCCTTCATTTATTACCTTTTTTCAGTGTTTACGACTTTATTACACTCCTGGTAGTAGTAAATGCAGTTAGGCAACAGAAGTACTTTTTTTTTAATCAACACAAACTAGTAAACGTTGAAAAAAAAAAATGACTTGGCATTTAATGATATGTAAAACCATACGTTATTGTCCCCGTAACTAAACCAGTGTACGCTAAGAATGACAACTCGGTTACAGAAATACGTTTAAAAACATTTACGGTTTGCTCTGCAGCAACGTCCAACGTGACAGAATTTTTATTACCTAACATTAAGTCTTTTAAGCTTAAAGTATTTGCATTAAAGCTTATCATAGCGATTTGCAATACAAACTTACAGCGTCACAGATAAAGGAGAAAAAAATAGGGGGACCTAGCGTAAAATATTATTAAACTTTAAATATTTTGTGCGTCTCAAAAACAGAATATCACTAAAAATCTGATGCGGTGTATCACCTATCTTTCCCTTTCTAAGCTCAGGTCAGTGAACTTGTGTTAAAATTATCACTATTTTTGTGATTTTAGAAATAAAAAATCTAAAGACCAGAAAAATGATTATGAACAATTTTTTTTGTTACTATAAAATTTGGTATTCTAGGATTACTCGAAATGGAAATTACAAACATAAATTTTTATCCTGTCAAGAATACAACTGTTTAACATAAGATAACACAGCAATAATGTGATCGGGAAAGATCGTATATCCTCGGCATGTCCCGTTCTTAGCGGATTCATCTATTTTTCCTTCAGTTAATCATGAAATCCTTGAATATGTTAAGGTAAAATTAAAAAAAAATTTGGGTAAAACATGAAGTTTTAGTTTCACTTAAATTAACAGAGAATTTAAATATATTACCGATTATGAACCAAAACAAAAATAAATTTGATAGATTTATTTATTGATAGATATTACAATCTACCACACAGTTGTGGGCAATAGGTAATAGTGATGAATGATCTCATACATACTAAAATAAAATAAAAAATAAAGTAAAAAAAAAAACTCTCTTAAAATATATGTAAACAAAAGAATAAACAAGATGAACATAATCTAACTATCTGTATGAAAAATTAATAAATAAAATAACATAATGATAAAATAATATATACAATATTTACACAATCGACCTGAGGATCCCTGAGCCCACTCTATCCCCCACGTGTGAGGGGTAGAGCAGAGCTCGAGAAATCTCAGCGCATCCCTATCGCCGCATCACTGGTAATGAGCCAGTGGAGGCTGAGCAAGTGCGCTAAAGCCGCAAACACTCAACTTGAGTGGAGAATCTGACCATTGCCAGAACTCCAATTGTCCATTTTTATTTTAATAAGTCTCTTGGCCACTGCCGTTTCAACCTTCTAGGTGGGCTGTAGGGATGGGTGGAACTAGATAAGGTTTGAACCAAAGGATTACGATGGTTGGAAAGGTCATGGTGTAGTGTTCTGTTGGAAACGTAGTAGGGTGCATTAACTATGGTTCTAAGGATTTTGGTTTGAAAGGATTGGATACGTTTGATGTTCGACGGTTTAGCTGTTCCCAAAAAGTAAAAAAAAAAAAAAAATAACAAATGATAAATGGTATAGGAAAAGTTAATGTCAAAAACTTTGCCTTCTATTTAAAAATAATATGACTAATGGAAAACTTTTTTTTTATACATAAATTTTGAATGTTCGAAGAAAATATATTTTAATGAAATTAAAATTTCCTTAATGTTATCATCACTTTTCGGTATCAACCTGTAATTTAACTTATAAAAAATAATCACTCTTTTAGAAGATAATAATCACTCTGGTTCCGGCCAAATTGGTAATATATGAAACATTGATGTCCTGATGTATGACTGGATTTGTGAAAAAGTAAGGATATTAAGGATTTTTGATTGGACACCACAGGAATTCGACGGTTTAATGGAATCCCATAGCTCAACTTCGTGTCATATAAACGAGTCTTTTGTAATTAATTGGAAGTTTTAAACATTTCTCTAGTAAGTGTAATTATACTCGGCAGTAACGAGCAGTTTCCTGTTTTCTCAGTCTTGTATGAGGGAGGAATCCATAACCAATTTTAAAAGTAGTATTTGAGCCGTGCCATAAACATAGATTATATAATGAAAATCTATTAACTGTTACTAATTTTCTATAAATAAACACTATATTTCTAATAGTAACATGATAATATACTATAAAATAATCATAATACTATTATTAGCACATTAAGGCGAGGAAGAACACGTATATTTCACTGGTCCTAATGCTAAAAATAATGTTTGATCCCGCTGCATCCAGAACATACTCGTGAACACTAACCCATATCTCCCATGGGTTGGCAGTGATAAGCCCAGATGGGCCTTACAAATGAGTCTTTTGTAATTAGTTGGAAGTGTACACCGTTTGTTTAATAAGTATTGTAATAGTTGGAATCGACGAGCAAGTCATCTTAATAATGTTAACTTTGTATTAAATTTTGACTAATATAGACCATCTAGAATTCATTGATTTTATTACTACCAGATTCCGACCCAATCTTCTTGGCCAGTCTGTAAAAAAAAAGCCTGTTATCACCAATTTTTCAGCATTATGACGTTATAAAATCCTATAAGATTATATTTCCTGATAAATAAATGACAACTATTTAACCTAAACGTATTCTATCTGATCTATTTCAAGTTCGGAAGAATTTTATTGGCGTTCTCAAGTCAAATTTAGGTTTTGCTCGTGAACGAGGAGCCCTTGAATAACTTAATTCATTAAGCCATAAAGACGTTAAATGAAAATGAACAAGGAAGTTAGGTAACAGTGAAAATACCATCAAGAATTTTATGACCACTTTGAAACTTTTTATAGTTTAATAGTTTTAGGTGTAGTTTTTCATTATTTTTTTTGTTTCTTTCTTGTCCATAAATATTTTTACTAATAATTTATATTTTAGGAAATTTTCTTTCATTTGTATCTACGGTGTTTTTGCTTAAAAAAACTAATATCTTTTATAAAATAAAATATTTTTGAAACAATATTATATCCTGATTTTTTTTAAGCCACGGTTCCCAGCATAACTAAGTTTACTAACTTTTCTATTCACAATTATTTTACTAATCTATGATTTGAACGAAGTCCAATGAGAAAAATACTGGCCTGGTCTAATTGGTCAAATTCCTCCCCTCTCCCTCCCCCCCACAATATTAAACTCTGCGCATAAACGTTTATTCCGTTGTAATGTAATTTTTTAGCAATAAAGATGTAAGTTGAGATTAAGCAAAAATGTATGATAGAAGTGAGTTACCTTGGTTGACGGAGATATAAAAATTAATAAGTAAAATTGACAAATAAATAAAACAAAATCATCAATAGAGTAAAATGGGATCACACAAGAATTGAGTAGTCAGTTCCGCATCAAAAATGGTTATGGAAAAAAAAATTTAAGTGAAACTATAACTGTTTAAATATATATTCATCTTTTGTTCATACATATTTACAATAATATACCCTTTTAGTTAAAATAAAAGCAGAGTAATGTAGGTTAGAGTTAATGTAAATAAATATTATTCTTTAAATACCATTTACATTTTTTCTTTTCTCTGAATAGTCTATTTAAAAAAACAACAAAAAAAAAACAAGGTTTAATTATTTTCGAACAATATTACTAATTGTATTATTACAATTTTTAAAAAATAATTTTGGATGTTTCTCACTCGTCTGAGCTCTTAATTTAAGATTAATGGATACTTAAATTTTAATTTCGGGTGATAAAACCATTATCATAACAATAAAACTCGTTGAGAAACAACTGTTGCAGAACAGACTCATTTCTGTATAGTTATTAAGTGAAAGGGAGCCGTCTCAAGTTATTACCTCTTAAGACATCAAAGTCTGTTTATATCCCAAGAATTTAATGGGTTGACTACTAAACCCCTCCCCCCCAAAAAAAAAATAAAATAAGTAAGGCTATAAAAGAAGTGTAATTTGCTACAGTACAAGATATGAACTGGAGATTTAGTCAATGCTAGACCTCACAAGAGTGTGTTCATTATCTTTTATTATCCCGAAGATTTTTGAATAAGAGTTCCATAAGAAGAGAATTGAAAGTACTAAATTTAATATATATTTTTTACAACAATTTTTAATACAATTAAGTGTTAAAATGAGCTAAATGTTATGTACTATCAATATTAAACACTGGTTCCAGATTGTATTATTTTGTGCAATTTAAATTCGGTTCGTGGCCTCTGTGAGTTTGTGGAAGCAGCAATCCAATATTAATTAATAATCTAATATTAATTAAGTAATAACAGTTCATTACTGTCTATAATTTAAAATATTTTTGGATAAGAGTTCCATAAGAACAGAATTGAAAGTACGAAATTTAATATATATATATTTTTACAAGAATTTTGAATAAAATGTGCCAAATGTTACGTACTACCAATATTAACCACTGGTTCCAGATTGTATTATTTTGTGCGATTTAAATTCAGTTTATGTAAATAATTGAGAGTTCGTGGATACAACAATATTGTATCATATTATCATAGGCTGGTACGATTCTAGAATGTAGAATCTTTTTGTTTTTGTTACACTATTTTTCCTAACTTTTAAGCAATCGGAATATCCCCTACACAAATTAGTACAGATTGCCGCGTAGTTATATTCCTCATCTCTATTTACTTCAACATTCCATTTCCAGGTTTTATTATTACCATCTCCAGTGATGGGGATTTTATTCATTTATGGATATAGTCCTTATGAAGATACTATAAGAGCCTTTATGTCTGCCAACATCACATAAAAAGCGTGCAATAAAATAAATAATATGTAGTAATAAAATATTAATATTGATTAAATTATAGTATTGTTACTTTTTATAAATTATTAAAAATAAAAAAACTAACTAAACTTGCGCTGAAGAGAATAAAAAATAGTATAAAAAAATATACGATTTGAAATTTGGATAGTTGAATACACGGATATACTTTGCTAAAACGATATAGCACAAAAATATTATTTAAAACAACTAAATCGAAAATATATTTCAAGTTCCTCGGAGGTCAGTCAAATACCACGGATGGAAGAAAGCTTGGTCAGTCCAGACAGAAAGTGAAAACTGGCCGAGCTTGGAGAAACCTGAGCCCACGCGTAAAGCACGCAATGCAAATTTATCCCTTCATTTAAATTTAAAAGGACTACGAAAAAATTGATAGTTTATCGAGAATTATTGTAGAGAAAGGGAAATTCTACCTCATACGTTTCTGAAAGAACTTTAGACAAAATGAAATTTCGGATTGATATCAGACCATTATTATGCATGAGATAAATTCCCCCCGTCTTCTAAATTAAAACAAATATTTATAGGTACAATAAATTATCATAAAAAGAAAAAAGTGTTTTATTCAACAATTGATGAACATAACTAATCACCTTTCGCCACATGAAGAACTTGAGACACACAAAAAAAAATCCCTGGATGATTTTAAGATATAAATAAAAATGTTGTACTAATTATTGTTTGTATTAATCTTTATAAACCTGATTAGAAAAAAGTTGTTTATTTTCTCGTATCGTGAAACAGGTTCCATAGCTTTTTTTTTACACAAATTTCACCACGTATAACTTCCTTAATTGCCTTAGATGGAGGAAGTATGAAAATCAATCAGAAACAAGTTTTCGAAATTTTACCTAATTTTCACCTTTCAGGACCTTTTAATTTCCTAAATATTGAAATTATGTCTCCGTAATTTTATTTCTAACGATCTCTTGATCATCAACGAATGGAACGTTTTATCGAAGTGGTTACTAAGTGGGCGAAACACAATCTTCGGGGGGCTAGAAATAGAAAATAAAATCAAAATCCATTGTACCCTGAATTTTTATTTTATTTATTTATTTATTGATATTTACAACTGTATAAAAAAAAATACAAGTAAATTTGATCATGATGACATAATGATATGATATGATACAGGATATAGAGAAACTACCCAGAAGTAGAACTCTAAAAACAGTTTACAATATAAGGTCACGAGGCCATCTTCTTTTCAGGCGTCTCGGAGGATTGACAGGAATGGAAGAGGAAGCAAGGTTAGAAACTAGTGGGTTTGGGTGGTTAGGGAGTTTATTATGGAAGGAATAATTACCCTGAATTAAACTTGAATAATACGATATTATGCAACTTTTCCAGTTTTGTTTTATCCGATAAGATATCTGCTAGTTTCTTTTCAATTATGTCGTCTTGAATGCTTTTACACACATACAAACGCATATAATAGTGAGTCCGGCCTGTAGGTTCGAGAACCCTATGGACCCACATGAAGTGGTTATCCTAAATTGGATAAAAATCTGGCAGTCTAGTGTGACTCTGGCCAAATCAATGTAAATTTATTTTTTGAATACATATTAGAGTACTTATATATTTTAGGTAGAAATATCTTGAGGTAGAAAGAAAAAATATCAACTTTTTTCTTGCCAAAAATAAAATTCTTTAACAAAAGATAACTAAGTCGTAAACTGTCGGGTTTTTTTTCCGAATCGAGTCTGTGTATTTTTCTTTTTTCTACCTTTATTTATTCAAAAAATTCTATAATATTTTTCTATTTATTTATTTTTGCTAACAATGAGAACTGTTTATTTTTTTAAAATAAACAAAATTAAAGGTACTTTAGAGGGAGAATTTTTAGAAAATTCTGACTTAAGCCCTTTCACACTATTTCAATGAAGATAAAACCTAAGAGATATAAAACACCATTAGATTCTACATCGATATGGAGAGTTTAATAAAAATCGTAAAGGGCTATTTCGAGAAAAAAATGTTAAAAATATATGTATAAAGTGGCACTTTCAGTCAGGCGATTTTATCAAAAGATTTGCTGCCACATCCCAGGCATAAGCCACCTTAAATATGTAATTTCAGTTTCGTACGACTTATCGTTTTTGATCTAGGCTGTTCACAATCACATCCTAACTCACAATTTTGTGGGACTCGATTTTTGGACTTAAAACGTGTATTTCCGTCGAAAAATCGTATTCAAAATTGTTCACGATTGTAATACTTCACCTTACAATATATTCCAGATATAAATTCAGAATAGAAAATTTTCATTGTAACTTATTCATTATGATGAGAGAGAGTTGACCGTGGATAAATTGTATGAGGAGAAGATGGTTGGGGAGTGCGGCAAAATTAGGCCATAAATAAGTTGAAATAACTTATTTAATAGTGACAACGTTTCGGTTATAACTTATAGCCTTCATCAGGGCTAATTTTTTTTTTTTAGTATTTTATTTTTTGTATTCATTGGTTGTTATCTTGTTCTTTGTTCTTAGCCCTAATAAAGGCTATAAATTATAACCGAAACGTTGTCACTATTAAATAAATGATTTCAACTTATTTGTGTTATATTTTGACCGCACCTACCAACCATCTTCTCCTCATAACTTATTGATGTTTGTGTTTTCGTAAAATACAGTAGTAGGTAAAATAAATATAAGGCATGATCATCAACCATTATCTCTACTTTCTGAGACAATAAAATAAACAAATTATAAAAAAAAAAAATAAATAAAATAAAAAAAAACAACAGAATAATAAATTAAACATTTATTATATAGTTGTAAGTATGAACGTACCTTTTAAGGAAGAACCAAAAAGGACATAACCATTCATATTAAAGATATATCTGTTAGTCCAGACTTCAATTAATCATATATGATTGATGATGGAAATATATGAGGATTTTTAATTATAGGCGACAAGTCATTATGAAAAACTATTAATTACTACTCGTACCATAAATGTAGAATCGTGGAAATGTTGTTCGTTGTGTAACATTTATTTCAATTGTGAAAAGGACTTAAGCGATTGCTATAACACACTGTGATATCAAAAGATGGTCAAAGCTTTGGATGGTTCAGATAAATGAGGAACAGAATTCAGAAGTGATACTACATCGAGAATAATGAATATAAAAATTAAAACTGATACCTTAAGTCCGAAAACATCTATGTACCATTTAAAAAATTGCCTGTGAAATGATGGTTGAGACAAGATATAAATGTGGGTTGATATGCATACACTACCAATTATCCCCTTTCAGTTGAACAAACCGCGAACCCTCTATCTGAATCTGCACATAGACCTTGCAATGAAAGTAACTGAACAACTAGCGGGTAGTGTCTAATTAGCAATTGCAATTCAATCATCGGTGATTACTTTTACGTTTTAAAACTTGAAACATTAAGAAATAGTGAACCTATAGTCAGTTCAGGCATTGTCAGGACCGAAAAACATAAGATTACTAAAATAAAAACAATAAATAGCACATCTCATCAACATTCAACATATATATATATATTGGAATCACTAGGGATCATCCACCATCACATGCATGGTAACAGATGAGAATTGTGATATATTAGTGGAGGGCATGGGTATATATGGCTCATATTATTTATAAATTTATATATTGCTACATTTTATAATTTCATATTTATTTCTTCATATATATATTTATTACTTCTATCAATTACTTTTTGTATGTATAACCCTTTATTTTTAAGTATTTTATATTTATTACTTTAATTCAAATGTATTTATTTTTTTACACATGTATAATAAGTATTTTTTGTTTAGATTTTAATGAAATATAATTGTGCATGTCTTCCTGATATTTTTTCTATATTTAAAATGTTTACTATACATTATACTGAGAAAGAATTAGATTTAGATATATAGGTAAACAATAGAAGAGAAAAATGATTAATATTATAAAAAAAAATAAAAGATATGAAAATATAGAAAAATAAATAACTGAAACAATAAGAACAACAAAAAATTCATCTTTTACAATCATGTATTTTAATATTTACTGACTATTCCGATGAAATACAAGAATAATAAGCAATTTTCCAACTAGTATTAGTATGCTGTGTATACAGCAGGCCAATGCAGTTCGGTGACTTTGAATGACTCTCTCTCTCACGTTATTCATCACATATTATTCTTATTTATATAAAATGAATACTAGTTGTAATATGTGTTTTAGGTGTGTTTTATTTATGTTAAAAAGGGGGAGGGGAGGAATGTTACATTGAGTTGAAAGAAAAAATATGAAAAAGGAAAGAATAAAAGATATTTAAAATTAATAAAGTATAAATTAAATTTTAAAAAAAAATGATGAAAAAGATAAAAGAACCAAAGGGATGAAACAAAAAAATCATATACTATACTATACTATTATACATTGTTTATTTGTTATGCCTACATGTAGTAAGATTTTTAAAAAAATGTGTAATTAGATTTGAATAAGTATGCTGTGTAACTAGTAGCAACCCAATTTTGTTTGAATAAAGTTTTTCTCTCCTACAAATATATTCCAGACTTGTTTCTCATATTGAACACCGATGTTTCCACTAACCTTTCCTAAGCATAACTTTCCCAGAATAATGCTTGCAAGTTAGCAAGAACATGATTCCTAATTCACCTTTCAAGTTTACCATTCACTTCGAGACGTTGAGTCAGGTCGTAGCCTGATAAAGGCGAGCAATGATTGCGTGGGAAGACGGGATTTACATCATTATGGTTCGTCGGGCGTCTGCTTCCACTTCAATAGCCCTCCATGTTCCACTTTTTAAAGGCCTTTTGTGAAGGAGGTAGCTGACGCGACATTACGTACATCGGAAGTGAAATAAATTTTAAGTTTTCTTTCGTCCGAAACCTAATCGATTTGTAATGGAAAGATCATTAGAATTCAAAATTTAAATGTGTTTAACCCCTGTAAGGATGCAACCACATCCACAGGATACATTGATTTATGGTTCTTTATAAATCAATGTATCCTGTGGATGTGGTTTGGTTCATATGGTTTGGTCAGAGCTGGTTAAAAATTAGTTATAAATAAAACTATTAGTAATATCGTAATAAAGATTATATTATAGTGGTATGTTTTCAAAAAGTAAGTAAGTCTAGATTACAATGGCGTATATTCCAAATAACCGTAACCTAGTAAACGAAAACCTGAGTACGGACAGTACAATAGCCCATTGGTCTGCTAAAAAGTTATCTAAAAAGTTACTTCACCTAAATTTTTTATCACTTTAATGAAAACTACGTATGATTCACTAGTCAAAATTGATGAGTCTACCAAGTATAGGTGAGGAATACAAAATGGCAACTGTTTCAGTCATTTCTAAAAGAAATTAATTTTTCATTCGGGGCTTCCTCCATATCTTTAAAACTACCTACACTAGAAAACCCAATATAACATCATTTAACGTAGGGTAAATTTGCTAAAATATGAGCCCTAGTAGTGCTGTTGGCTTTTAATATTTCCTGATATACTGTTTTTTAAATAGAAATATATACTGAAAATCAGTAGTCACTTAATTTATTGTGTGAAATCTTTATTCTTTAAATGATGTTCTATTAGGTTTTCTAGCGTTGTAGGTAGTTTTTATGATATGGAGTTCGGAATGAAAAAATAATTATTTTAACGTTTTAATACAGCCACCATTTTTTTATTCCTACTAAATATAATAGGCAGATTAATTAACTTTGACTAGTAATTATACATAGTTTTCACTAAAATGATCAAAAATTCAAGTAAAATTACAGACTTTGTGTTCTCTTGGGCACATGTGCTACTTTTTGACTTCACTTTTATTTGAAGGACAGTAGGGTACGTCACCCTTATGTTAATATCTAAAAATTGTGTCTAAGACAAGTCAAGGAAGTTAATTGACTGCCTCGTGACTGCAGCAGTTCCGGTTCGAATCCGGCCTGGGGGGTCGAGTTTAATTTTTGTTGTGGACCCAAGAAGTAAAACTTGAACTCCCTCTGTATGTCAGAAATAGCGAGGGAGCTCATAAAAATAATAAAAAGAAGCATCGCCCAAGTAACTTCTAAGACACGTTCACGCAATTAGTAGTTAAGTAAAATAAATCTTTTTTATACAAATATAAAACGGTTACGCGAAAAGAACTCCCAGTACAAATCAGGATTGTTGGGAAAATTACTTAATTTTCCGTATATCTTAAACTTTCCTAGTGTGGTATAGAATTTCTATTTTATCATTTTTTATTTGACAATTGAACGGAAGCAAATGGTTTGTTATTTACTGGTTTTTTATTTATTGTTTTTCATTATTGTGGAGATTTTATTTTAAATTTTCTAACAATATCCTGACTTAAATTTAAGTTATATTTAAAAATCCTGCCAGGAAGGATCATGATATTATTCTGAACAGAATAAAAGAAGCTATCTAAATCACACATTGTTGTTTATATAT
>NW_027107180.1:362883-374918 GCF_000696795.3 Halyomorpha halys
ATAAATTTTTAAACTAATAATTATTAAAAAGGTTTTTATTATTATATTATTGTTGTATTGTTTTTCAAATTTGTAGAATTACCTTGGCGACAAACGTCGCTGTAATTTAAATATTTTTTAAATTAAAGAATTTGGAAATGAGAAAAAAGAAAATCACTAAATATTTATATGATATGAATTGAACCTTTTTGGAGAAGAAGATTGGTATATAAACAGAATTAAAAATTATTATTGCTAATTAAAATATTTATGTACTATTACTTTTTTGCAAGCAGAATGCCGTCATTCATTATACAAACACCGATATATAAGAGTGATCTGCTATAACTTTACCACAGCTACCATGCTATATTCTTTACTGAAGAGTTTTCAAAACAATCCTTTTCGAATAATTAAGTCTCCAACATGAAGTATATTTCTTTGCTACTAAACACATTAGAAAAGTTTGGTTTTTTCCACATAACTACTTTCATTAAATATTTAATAAAGTCGTACCAAAGCTAAAATAGCAAATCTGAAAAAAGTATGTTTAAATTAGCTGCTAATTTTTAATATTGATTTAAGTCAATTGGTCATTTTATATTTTTAACCAGTGACGACATGCATTCTACAATGTTATTTTTAAGGGGAAACACATAATATTGCAAAACAAAACACTCTATATCGCATTATGTGGAGATACACCACTTTGGCTTTTAATTGATGTTATGTCAACGATTTCGTGAAACGACAGTACAGACCGAGTTCAACAGTTTTATTAAAAATTTGAATTCTTACACTCTAAAAATGGATGCAAACTAAAATAGGCGGTAAAACTTTGAGTATTTATTGGAACATGATTCCATGCCAAATGAGGTGATTCATTTGGCATGGAATCATGTTCCAATAAATACTCAAAGTTTTGTTGTAACTTGTTATGATCCTGTTGGTGCATCAGGATCATAACAAGTTACAACAAAACTTTGAGTATTTATTGTGCAATTCATTCCATATGGTGCAAGAATTTTGCATCCGAGAAAGTACAAGAACCAGGAGAACGCAAACATTTTTTTAAACGGGTAGCGTATCAACTTTCGCCTGACCCGTTCATGAATCACTGCCCTAGGAGGAAGTCCGAGAGTGACCTCCACTTTTTAAACCCCGGACGGTTCCACCTTCCTCCGCAGTGCTTAGGTTCAACTCTCTTCTTCATTGGATTAATTTAATCATTTTCGAAATATACTATATCAAAGTCGATATGTTCATAATAATACCAAGTAATCCTATCATTTTTAAAAATCGATTTTAAGGAATATGAATAGGATATTAAAGATCGTTTCTGTTTCTCATTTTATATTCCTCAAACAAGGTTATCAAGGAAAAGAACATTAAAGAAAACGAAAAATCAGAAAAAAATAATATATTACAACAATAATTGAAATATAAAAGAAAGATGGATGGTCCAGTAAAATAAAAAAATAATAATAATTAAACTATTTAATGTGAGCCAACGTTGAAGGATTTTGGATGGCTTCATCAGGGCTAAAAAAGATACGAACAAACAAAGTAAGGGTATAGATAAAATTAAACTAGTATAGTAAACTAAATATGATTTAAAATATGTGAAAGTTTATTTTAAAATAAACAACGTAAATTTAATAAAATAAGAGAAAGAGGATAAGGGATTGGGGGGAGGTATTGGTGGTCAACAAATACTTTACATTTGAAAGTAAAAAGAAATAAAATAATGTTAAAGTAATAATTATATTAGAAATTTAAGAAAACATTAAATATTAGCTGACATCAAATGATGATATACATAAATAGGGGGTGGAATTATATAAAAAATATATATGAAACAATTATATAAAAATTATTAGTTAATTATAGTCTCAAAGACAATAAGTTCAAGTTAATTAGCCTATAAGTACAAGTCTATAAGTCTCCAAGTCACGAAAACTGTGGGTAAAGTCATGTATGTTATTTTGTTATGTTATTGAAAATGATTCAAAGAATGAAAGGATAAAAACAGAAAAATTTTAAGTACTTGTAAAACCATTAAAAACATAAACAATTAATTTTTTTTTTCTAAATAAACGCCCACATACTACATATATGTATATATATATTTAAAAATGGAAAATTAAATTTCGATCGTTTAAAGGTAAACCGTATTTTTTTTTTCGATCTTAACTACGCTTACTACCCATTCACTTAATGGCTTATATCCTTTTTTATTGTTATATTAGAAATAGGTAATAAGAACGTATTCAGAGCAGATGATTTGGAACCAATGTAGCTCCCAAACTTTCCTTTAGTGCTTCCGTCGAACGGGACATGATCACACACTTTACTACTTCGATTTAGGACAACTGCAAAGTGAAGGTGTGATAATGCTATCAGCAAAAATATTTTAGAATAGCAACCATAAGGAATTAAAAAAAAACAATAAATAAATAAAATAGAAATATTCATCATACTCTAGTGTAGTTAGAGAAAATTAAAATAATACAGTTCTTTAAAAAAAAAAAAGAATTAATTTGAAACCTGCATTTTTCATAAAATTTATTTAGTTACATTGACAAAAAAAACAACTAAAACCTACTTTTATTGATATTAGAGGTTTATTATAAAATTTGCAGATTAGTATACGAACTTGTGGTTACAGCATTAATTCTAAGTTTATCATGAACAACAGTTAACGGTTGTAAGGAAGTGGAATACCGTATTTAAAATATGTGTACGTCTGAAGTGTAAATGCAACGTTTTCGTTAAAATTTACCAATATTATTATATTATAATTTATCTATACATTTATTTGAATTTATATTTTTTCATCATGATCTCAAAGTCGAATCGAACGATTTTGGCGAAATTCGTTTTATCAATGTTTATTAATATCAGCTTGTTATTATTATTATAAATAATCTAACGAGGCATAAATAATTGCTTACTTTTTTTTATTTGAAATAATTATTCTATTCTGATTGTTAGTTGTAGATAAAATATGAATCACGAAAGAATTTAATAATTAATCGATAATAATTAAATGATATATTTTCTTATCAGAAAACAAAAGTAGTAACTTAGATGTGTAATATACCGTAGGAAAGCTGAAGACTTTAGAATAATAAATATCTAATAAAAATAATCTAAGATAATAGAATAATGAAAAATGCTTAAAATTAAGGTCACATTTTATAATTTTTATAGTATCCAATAAAGTTGAGTAACCTACATCAACATCCTTCATAGTGCATATTACATTTTGCCTGTAAACTTTAATGAAATGAATAGTAGTATAAACAGCTTTCATTAAATTATAATACATGACAATATTATCCAAATATTAAAAAAATTATGGTTTTTCCTCTCAACCATTAAATTTTTTTAACTTTATATGTTGTACCATCGATAATTTCAACTCGATTAAGTGATAAATAAAAGTTGTGTGATACGAGTTTTGACTTATTATTCCAAATGATGAACATATATCGTACTGAAAATGATTACTTCAGACAATTACTATGCGCTAGCAATATCTGGTTCCAACCACCAGGTTTTACCACTGCGTAATAGGTCAAGAACGCTGAAGGAGGTTAGGTGATCCCAGGGGACACACGTTCACTAGTGAACCAAAGAACTTACACCGAAAAACGAATATGTCTATACATGTGTAGTACACCAATAGCACTTCAAGGACTGGCATGATATTAGTGAATACAAAGATTTTTTAAAATAAATCAAGAATCTTAATCAAGAAAATAAAAATTGATTTCCAAATATGTTTGAATTTTTATATTTTAATTACAAACTTAATGCGATGTTGAAAATGTAGCACTATATTTCACACGGACGAATTTCATACAAAACATTCAACCTTATTTTCAATAGACACAATGCCCGAAAACGATGATTAGTATGAAGTATTAATATCCCTTTATACACATTTCTAATAGAACTGTATATAAATTATATAATTATCTGTCAACTAATGGTTCATCGAATAATAATTAAGAAAGCAAAATAAAAAAATACATACATAAAAATTCAATTAAACACGTAACGATTAATAAAAGGCTTACTGTTCTTCCAGGAAATAGCAAGTTGAGAGAAAGTACAGAATTAAAATTATGAATTTTAATATTTCGGATACTTTCTATACAAACGAGATTCTCTTCTCGAACAACTTCCCAATCAACCCCCCAAAAAAAGAGATGCTGTTTAACTCTATACTACATCAGGGTCATAGATTGTCAAATCAAAGTGGCCTAATATTAAAAATAAAGATTTTTTTTTTTTACATGCTGACGTTTCGGCTCAAACATTTGGCCCATCCTCAGGGCTAAAATGGAACGGATATAAAGCGATCAAAAGGATGATATTCGAAAAGGTATTTTAAAAAAATAAATAAAGTAAAAATAACAATAACAAGAAACAATGAAAATGAACAATAGTATGATGGTACAATGTTTCTCCGATCAATTATAACCAAGAGGATGGCCCAAATGTTTTGGTCGAAACGTCATTTTGTAATACAAATTTAACATCACTATTATGTATTTTAAAGTCGATTTGACTGAATGTGTGTATGATTAAACCAATAATAATAATGCGAATGGAGGGTCCATGGGTCCATAACAGGAAGCACTGTTTTATGAACAACGGTTATTTAAGGAGGTAATTTTTTCCCTTATAATGGATGCCCACATTATGATGCGGGGCTGGAAGGACCCCTGGAGGGCTCCAGAACCCACAGGGTTAACTTACGGCTACAGCGTAATAGAAAATAATTATCTACCAAAGCCGGTTCGACCCCGGTTCCTTGGAGTAAGTAACATTGGCCTTACTAATTGTGCCACCGCGCTCCCAATTAAAACTATACTAATAAAATAGCTGTTAACATTTCTTATATTTATTCTTCAATGACCGATAGCTTAATAACCATTTGAAAAATTCACTAGTTATAAAAAACTTTCTATTTTTGACATTTTGTGTTTTTAGATAAGGAAACATATTTTAAGAAATAAAAAAAAAAATTACAAAATATCCTCTGTTATACTTTCTCTTTAGTATATGAAGATTTATGACATCAATATATTCCAAAAACCTAAACAGTAATAGGAGGTTTAGAACATAATATTATTGTATGTGTAAAATATATGTATGCTTAAGAAATCGTTTATAAACCCATACGTGAATAAGAAGGATATATTAAGGACTTACCAGATCCACAACATCCTACCGGCCGAAGTCGAGCACAGTAACTGAGGGAAAGGACCAAAGGAGTAGCTCTCCCACCCTCGCACCCTCCTACCTTCTGGGGGTACCTCCATCATCATCAGAGCATTTTTCCCAAAATTTTGAAACAACTATTGCCTTATCTGGTTTCCTCCAAGCGTCTTCTTCGGGTGACCTTCAGGATTATCTAGGTAACCGTGAATTACTTAGAAAACGTTCCACAATAAGGGATGAGAACATAAAGATGATTCATCATTCATCATCGTTTTACGAGCTTCCAGAAATAAACAAATACATTTTTCAGAGAAATAAATAAATAGATAATATTTCAAGACATGTGTGGACGACGGTGATAAGTGAAATTTCAGAGAAAGTAGTGAATTTATCTTTGAAGAATATTTTAAACACTCCTATCTACATAGAATATTGTTTAATATCTCTAAAACTTATTCTGTGATAGCTTTCAGAAATTAGAATTGTGATCTCTGGTTTAAAATAGAAAAAAATACGCCTATAACATAATACCTTCATTAACTTATGTCTTCATTTATTGTATGTCTGTTATTCTATAAAGTAAATTATAACTGATTCTATTAAAAAGTCAGATGAAATTTAAAGAAAAAATATCTTATAACTTTAAATAAAAGGAAAACAAAATTGACAAATCTGTCTGAATATTAAAAATATTATGAAAACACCTAAGAAAAAAATACCTACACTGATAACTAAGACTAAGATAACTTCCAAAAGAAATATTTATTAAACCATGTAATTTCAATAATGTGACAGAGGTGTAGAAGAAGTAAAAAGTTTGAAAATAGCTAAAATGTTCCATATATATATATCATAATTATGTATACAATTGTATTTTAATATAGTTTTATTTTTTTTAAATGTGGAGTTCATAAATTATAAAAATATTTTATGAAGCATAATTCTAGAGTAATGATGCATTTAAATTAAATTAAGGCAAATTCGTTGGACTATCAAGTGACATTTTGATAAGTTTCATCTTCAAAAATACAATGTTCACAACACAAATTTACAAAAAATCTTCAACAATTTAGTCCAGTAAAAATTTAAGTGTGAGCTTAGTTTTAGAGAGTTTATAATACTATTTTTATTTCAATAGCTATTCATTGTGGTCTGTGCTTTCAAAATAGATACTTAGTTAAAAAGAAAAGACCACTTATAAATAGAGAAAAAATCGTGTATTATTAATGCTTATGTAATTTTTTTAATATTATTTTACGTGTTTTTAATTTTTTTTTATTTATGTATTGTTATTTATTCTCTCTTCTATTTCTTATTTGGTCATAATTTAATTTATATACTTGTAAATGACTTCTATCGTACATATTACCATTATCTAAAAATATGACAGAATGTAATATTACAAAAAAAATTGTGGGGAGAAGTTGTAGAAAGTAAAGTGCTTTTTGCTTTCTGACTATAATTCAATAAATTGAAATCGATATAAAATGAATATTATTAATTAGTGAAATCTAATGTTTAAATCATTTTAATTTTATTTGTGGCCTGTAGTTATTTAGTAATATTCTTCTTTTTTGATAAATTATAGTTAAAATTTTCCATTGATATAAATGGACAAGGGGAGCTATCCTGTATACGCAATACCAATGAAATGCGTAAATATAAGGGTTTTATTGAATAGATGATTACAGAGGTGCCAGAGGTCAGAGATGGGCAAACAGCTATGAATGCAACGAATAGCTAAAATTGCCATGGATACTACCCTTATTCATGAATGGACCATTCATAAATAAATGTCGTCTCCATGGCAATTTTAGCTATTAGTTTTAACTATGGCTAATTTTTACCCAGCTCTGCTACAGGTGATGTATATCTACGTAAAATAATGTTGAAATATATTTAATATAAAAATAATAAAATTAATTAACAAGTATATAATTTTGTTTGATGATATATATTTTAGATACAGAGAGAAGGGGTGGAGGAGTTTGCTTATAATGAAAAATTATTAGAAGAATCAATATGGAGGATAAAGATGAAGAATGTGAAATGATAAGAGGAAATAGAAAGAGAGAAGAAGAAATCAAAATAATATTAATTAAAAAAAAAAAATAATACGGATCATAGGGTGAGTGCATCAGTTATTGACCCTTTAGTGGAAGAGCTTGAGGTTTTTTTACAGTAAATTTACTATTTTTTTTACTAATTTTGTTTTATTCAACGATTTTGATATATAACAACTCTCCATTATTTAAATTCAAATTGGTATATCCAATAAACAGTTTTGAGTTAATGACAATTAAACATAGGGTTCCATTTGCAACATTTATTGACATAGAAAATCGAGTTGTCGACAGTGAAAATGCACCAATTATTGGCATAGTATAAAAAATCTAAACATAATTAGAAAACACTGCCGAATTAGTGCTGACAAACTCTCAACTTTTACTTGCAGTTATCACAATAATGTTTAGGTTGAAATGTTTAAATGGTTCGTGACATCTAACTCTTAAGATTAAAACGCAAAGGTTGCCTGTCAGTAAATTATGTACTACACTTAATGCCGATACAACTAAAAATAAGTCATCTTTAATTCAATTCATATAGGCTAATTTATTTTTTTACAATCAATCATTGCACAGCTAAAAGGGTTTTATACAAATAAACTATGCAGTACAAGGCACTCGTACATTACTTCTCACTGCTAGGATCACTATTACTAATAAACTAAGGTCTATAGTAATTAAACTAAGTCTTTAAATAGTATGGAAGTTACTAAAGGCTGTGCCACACTCTAGGGAGTGGCAAGAGGAGCGGTGTCTCTGCATTGTCGGGCACCCAACTCCAGGGCTCTTTCGAAAAGCCCAATTGCATTATTTCATAAACATAAGTACAAGCAATAATAATTTTTTTTCATAATTAGGACGACAATTATCGATATAATAGAAGTTAAAAAGTTCAATTGTACTAGCAAACGTTGTTCAACTTCGAGGAATAAGAGATAATAATAGGAATAAGAGAAAATGTATTATAAAAAAATAATATGACTTACTTTTTTTTTTTTATTAATCTATCAATAACTCGTTAAATACACATCGTACTGAAGTACAGATATACACCTTATCTACCTACTTAAAAAACAACAACAATTATTTAAAGGGCCAACTAACTCACGTCCAGAGGAATTAAAAGATCATAGATAATTAATGTTTGATCCATATGAAATATGTATGAAACTATTGCTAGAAAGGTATATCTTCTACAATCGCTTAAAAGTCCATGGTACACGGAATTCCACCCTATACATTCTAAGCTATCGACGATCAACCCAAATTGGCTTTGTGATGGACTTGTTGGCCACAAGTTTTGATATATGAGATAGGTAACCCATAGGATACACTCCCCATTCCACGCGTATGTCACACAGAGACATGATTAATATTTTTTCGTACCCTTCATTAAGAATAATAACATTAATACTTCATACATACATAATACATGAAATGTACTATGTATACTTTAGTGCGTCGTATTCCGTTTGAGGTATCCATCCTCTCTGTGAACCAAGATATTTTGTATTGATGTCGAGTCTGAACCTTTTAGGGTAGGTAAATATGACAGGTCCCCCGTTTGTGTTTCTGCATTCATGGACAATTTCACAACTAATGCAATACGGGCTAACAGTCACAGTAAACCTAGCCTTTACACATTGAGCGAGGCGGAAATTTCCTTTTTTATTTATTTTATTCTTTGAATAGAATATCTACTTTTTGCATAGACAGACTATTTTTTTTTTATTGCAAGAAGTTAATGAGATATTTATTTATTTATTGTATTCTATTTCACATTGTATCAATTGTGAGCGTTCATTTTTTAGATAATACTGATTAGTTTCAGTTTTGTTTATCGTCTTCACAATATATATCAAAATAAATAAATCTCACTAGAGGAGATCATAACATAAAAAGGCAACCTTTCCGACCGAACCCGCCCCACTAAGACCCCAGGGAGCGACGGCCCTATATCACTTTTGAAATTTTTGCTTAAAACGGTAAGAGGAGACTTGAGATAGTTTAATAGAGCAATATTTAAAAAGCGCTTGAAATTGAAAAACGCCTAGAAGAAACAAGAAATACATGATTAACAGTTTTACTTTGTACTTTGTAAATGATACCAATGGAACTCCTTCAGCTAGAACGTCTCGTCTTGCGACTCCCTCCAGTATGGCTTGGTCTTAAGTTTATAGCACTCACAGATAAGCCACAGCGAATACAGAGATTGGTCTAGTTTTAGGGTAAAAAAAATACTATTTAAATTCCTAAAAGTAAAAAATTTTATATTAAAATATGCGACATTTATATTTTAAATGTATTAAATTGTTTTACCATCGGTAAAAAAGGATATTGAAAATTTAATGTATTAATAATATAGATTGCAGCTAAAAACGAGAAAGTAAGACACGCCTATCTCCTGAGAAAATAAATACCTTACCACAGAAAGTCAAAACACAGAAATATAATTGGTAGAAGAATGTTCATTAAAATAATTTTACGATTTCTGTCAATCATTTAATATTTACATGATCAGTTAATATCTAAGCTATCTTTGAAGACTACATGAGAGCTGGCCCCTTCACCCGGTGAGAGGGAAAGATGACCTAGGCGATGCTCTTTATTGGGGTTCATTATGATGATGGAAAGGAAAGAGGAATTGGCTGGTATTTGATTTTAAGGACGTGATTCAATGAGAAAATATCATCTATACTGACATTAAATGAAAAAAAAAGAAACTATTGCATTTAATATAGAAAAAAACATTCAACGAAATAAATATAACAAGATATTATATTATCATGTTTAAGGAAATAATGAATTAGAAGTTTCCAGTTTCGATGTAAAAGCATTATTTACGAATATACCTTCAGATGAATGGATAAAACTAATTGAGGCACTTGGTAGTGAATAAAATTAAAATTAAAGATAAAAATATATTCATTGAGGGCATTAATTTATGCCAACAATATATATTGTTTTAAATACAAATATATTTCCAATTAAATGAATCGTGGACCTAGATGGAAATTATTGTAACCACCCTGAAAATTGAAATTGGATATTTTTAGTTTGGATATCGGGTAATTTGATTCCGATGGAAGTGCTCAGAATAAATTTTGTTGAAATTAGAAATACATAATATTTATTGTATAAATCATTTGATTCTGTAAAACTAATTTAATTAATAGTGTATACAAATTTGGTTAGCGAACTTATTTTTTAAATCACGTTTTAAATAAATCCATACAAAGAGTATTTTTAAATTTCATTTCTAGTTTTTTTTCATCATCAAAAAATCTAAACTATCAGAGATAGTTGACCGTGGATGACTAATACGAGATGGTTGGGGGGTGCGGCCAAAAAAAAACGAAAACAAATAAGTTTAAGTAACTTATTTAGTCGTGTCAACGTTTCGGTCAGAATTTTTAGCCTTCATCAGGGCTAACAATAGAACAAGATAACAACCAATGAATACAGAAAATATAAACAGAATGACATAAAGTAAATTGTTCACAATGGAATTAATAAAATAAAGTGATGAGAGAAGTGGAAAATAAAATGTATACATAGATAATTGAATAAGTAGGTAAAAGAACATAATTAAGGAAATAAAATAAAAATGAAGTTATATAATGCAAAGAAATATCAATATATTAATTTATTAATAATTTAAAAATTAAAATTATGGAAAGAAAAATAAAATTGAGAGAAAGAAAATATATGTAACAAATGAAATATGTAACCATAATATTAGAGGCATCATCAGAACTGAAAAACATTAGACATTACTTAAATCTAGATCAAACAAAGCACATCTCATTTCAACAGACTAACCAAATAGATGCAATAAATACACCTGAACGGTATAATATATAAATATATACATATATATATCACAGCAACTTCGGAAAAATTAGACACGATTCGGTCGATTCCTTATTTATTCCATACAGTCCTTGTAAAAAGTAATTGATTTAAACAATTCGAAATATTATTATTAATATTTCCTTAGTATGTTGGAGTTATTTTGGCAATGCATTAAAAATATACAAGGCTCAGAATCCTAAATAGAAACAAAACTTACTTTACTGGCTGCAGCTGTGCTGGTAGCTGGTGTAATGAGGCGTATTGTGGTCGGCACATAACCGCACGCAATTTTACGCAACGCCGTTTCCAGTTTATTTGGTAGGACCTCAAATAGCTAGCTACTCACTATCTTAAGGAGATTGAATGACCTCACCTAACCCTTTCGAAAAAAATATTTGCGGGTATAATGTTTCGAACTCGTGCATCTGTGGTTCGTAACCATTGAACCAAGGAAAAAAGGCCTTTTAATTCTTAATTGATTAAGTTTTAACTAATCCAATTATTATTTATGCACTCATTGATTATATTTAAACAGATATAATTAATTGAAGGGTCCGCAAAAATAAACATTTTTCATGTTTTCTAAAAACTAAATAAAACAAGTCTCAAAATTAAAAATTTTAAGTAATGTTAAAAAATAGTTTTTTATCAATTTTTTTATTGTTTCTACTCATCAGAATAGTATGTTCAACCAAAAATATGACTTATATAATGTTTTTAAATTAGAAGGTTAAGGTTTTCTGATAGGTAAGGTTCATCTATGTGCTTTAGTAACTTAGATTATATTCGTAAAATACAATTTTCATAACTTAAACTCAAGATTAAGGATAAAAATGCTGGTTAACGTTTGTAACTTCTAAACCAAACTATATTGGCAATTAACAAACTGAAAATAAAGAA
>NW_027107180.1:374968-376824 GCF_000696795.3 Halyomorpha halys
ATATATATTTTATTATGAACAAATTTCTTTTTTTATTCTTCATTACTTTGTTTATGTAAAAAAAAAGGGGGAGAAAGTATTTAGATTGTCATTTTTTTTAGTTTGGTATAATGATCCCAAAGCACTTTTTTTCTTCTTTGTTATTTACTGATAAAATAAATTATTAGTTAAATTAAAATCATTGTGTAATAATTTGCAGGGTTTTTTTCCTTATGTCATATTATACAACTTTTTAATATTACGGCATACACTGTTAACGTTAATTGTACCGCGTAACCGAATGTAGTAAAGTAGATATTAAGCCAACTAATTGCGTAATTGTATTCCTGTTGAGATAGTTGTTATGAATAGGAATACTGAATCAGAGCTCCTATTTATTCCTACTAACATACATATAGTTCATTTACTTAATGTTGTGTTTTTATATAATATTGTGTGTTTGATTTATTATGCATGAGTTTGTGTATTCCTTCATTGAATGATTCCAAAACAAAACCTTGTATCTCGAATAGCAGTAAATAATTAAACGCAATGTTACGGTAATTCAACCGTAATAAGGACAGCAAAGAATGTCATATAAACACAGTTGTTTGTTTGTATGAGACCACAGACAGCCAAATAAACACTGATGACCGAATGATAGAACTCTTCAAAATATTATTTTACAATTTTTCTATAGTGTTTCTTAAATTTATTATTTTAAGTACCTTGAAACGATTGTAAAACAAAAACAATCTTGGAGGAAGGAGTATAATAGAGAGCGTAAGCTGGCAGAATAAGAGAAGCCAACGAAGCGGGCCTTATGTGCCTTTGGGGGCGTGGCAGTGGAGTACGGGAAAAGTATGAGCCATTCACTGGCTGCCTTCTGTTTCAATTTATATTACAATGCTGGGTATTTCTATTTACCTCAACGTAAACGTCCCTTTCATGGGCGTGGCTTTTTTGGCTTCACTTTGGCTGTGAAGGAGAGTAGGGTCGTGGCTCCCCCTTGCAAAAAAAGGTAAGGTTGTCATGAGGTTTTACGTTTTAAGGTACGTAGAATCTAAAAATTAAATCAAAAACAAAACCCGTCCGTCTGCCGTTCTCCGAAACTACAGATCTATATATTTTTTTCAAATTTGGCACTTGACTCACAAATCACCCCACAACAGTCCAAGGAGATTTTCAATACCATCCACCATTTTTTTTTCAAACTGTTTTAAATTTCCATTTACACCTCAGTTCTTTTTAATGCTTTTTTTGAGATTCCTGTACGTTTAATTAATGATTATATAGCAATCTTACATTACTTGCCAATAACTCTATTATGCTTTTTACTTGGGATGTTAGGAATGCTTAAGTGCATTTATCTTACATATAAACCTTCTATATCATGTTTCACCTATCACTCCGTGTATCATGTTTCACCTATCACTCCGTGAATTATCTAAGAAGTTATCGAAGATCTGGCCGAGTTGTTTAGTCTCTTCGAACCAACTATAACTAGACCATTCCCATATTACAAAATAGCATTTCATTTAATAAACCTTTCTATAGCTAACTCCATGTTCATGTCCGAGCGTCACCCTTCAAGGAATATCATAATAACAAAACATTGAGCTTACATTTATTGCTTTATAGTTAATATTTTTATTATATATTTATACATGATATTAAGGTATACCTTTATATGATATATTATATCAATTACAATTACAACACCTTTGAGCGTCTATTCAATCGTGTATAATTTCTTGTCTTCACATTATTATCCTTATTATACCCATTCTTTTAATTTTATTGTATTTTATCAATTTTTCCCCTTAATATATATAAATATAAATATATTTATGTACATTATCATTTAATGTATACTT
>NW_027107180.1:378404-386076 GCF_000696795.3 Halyomorpha halys
AAGCTCCCCTTATTGTAAACTGATACAACAACATTGATACATAAAGCTATTGAGGAAGCTCCCCTTATTTCATTTACCAGTGTATTTATGTCATTAATTATAGTTTAAATTATGATTACTCTCGGTAAAGCTATATGTTTCCAACTTCAGTAATCGATAAATGACTTAGTAACGTTATTATTCGCTTCCAGCCTAATTACATGGCTCTTTCAAGAAACGTTAACAAAAAAAACAAATTTTTTTCAATTTAAAATTCCTAACGAATAGCATCCCCAACAAGGGCTAGAACAAACTGATGAATATCACAAAGTAATGAATAAAAAGGAATTCGTTGAAGTATTATAACATTAAATACATCAATTTTTCACTCATATCGGATATAATTGATTCTTGAAATAGTACAAGAGCCCAAGAGTAATATTGTTATCAATCCTGACATTATGAGCTGTATATAATACAAAAATTATCTGCACATCAACTAAATGAATCAGGAAAACAATATTGATACGAAAGGGAGATTCCAAATACTTTCCAATGTGAGCTCAGGTCGACTAATATTTCAATCTTCTAACATAGAACCTTCACCTCATGAGTTATTTAAATCATGCAGACGGTCCTTATACGATGAGGTCGATAAATACCAGCCGTAAGTAGGAAGATAAATTGGGGCCATTCACTACAGCATCAATTGAATATCTGATGAAAGTAACTCATGCCTATCTTTCAATTAGTACCCGCAATGACCACGCAGATTAAAACAAAACAAAAATGGCAGGGCCGGCAACGCACTATACACTTCATTGTCGTCTTTACATCGTTACCTAACTGTTCTCAAAATAAGAATTACTTTATGTATGTATATATATATATATATATATATATATATATAATCTTTTCTCTATTTTAAGACTAGTTTTATTGTTTCAAATATAATAATTTGTATCCAGGTTAAGTCCCAAAACACTGTTTATTGCTTCTTTAACTGTCCAATGTTTCGGGAAACCTTCCCATCCTCAAGGACAGTCTTAAACATAAATTTACACCTCACATCCAACAATTTCAAAACTTATAGTGCAAGCTATTCTAACCAGGTCATTAATTCAGTTAAATTATTCCATTTTTCACTTTTCTATTAAATTTTAAAACTTTTAATTACAGATTAATTTAACACTATTATCACTCTCTTATCGCATTTTATGTATCGATGTTTTAACCTTACCGATACGACAAATGTCTTATTAATGTCAGCCAGGTAGTACACACCGGTTGTATACACGACATCTGTACCATTCTCTGGTAGCCCCTTGTTACATATTCTTCTTGGGTGTGGCTAATGATAGCCAATAAGAAATAAGATTCCGAAATGGTAATGGCTCTAAGAACAAGGAGAGGACAGTAGAGAGGCGGGTACAGAACACAGAACACAGAGAAGAAGGCACAGAGAAGTAAGGAGAGGGGGAGGGGCTGGAGAAGAGTATCGACTTCGATGAGAAAGACTAATCAGACCCGGAACGCCACGGCATTCATCATCCATTCAGCCATTCATACTTTGACTACAAATACTTTGTTCCTTGATATAGTTTATATACTATTATATTACCAAATACCACCCTTTATTATCTTATAGATGTTTCAATGGCAACAATTGTTATGTACTGTCGCGGGATTTAGCCAGGATTCCAGGATAATCGCTGAAGGCAATTATCCAAAATAAGTTAATTAATTAATTTATTTTGAGTCCTACAAAACTATTATTAATTATAATTGGATTCTTTTCCATAGGCCTTTTTTGTGTTTACTAGTTACCAATTAAATATCTTTATTTTTAGAAAATATCGTTACCATTAATTATAAAATATAATATTTTTCATTTTTTCTCTTTTAGTTATTTATAATTTTTTTAAATATTTTATATGTATCCATTGTTTATTATTGCTAACAATGAGAACTGGTTATTTTAGATCAAATAAACGGAATTAAAGGTACTTCCGAAATTTGTTTAAAATTCTGTATTTAAGCCCAAATTGACTATTTTAATGAATATAAGATCGATAATAAATACAACTTAATTGTTAATCGATTCATCAGTTAAATCAAAATGGTTAGAACCGTTTTTGAGAAACGCGAAAAATCGACTCTATAAATTACCTCTTCCGTAAGGTCGATTTAAACCAAAACGTTTCTGTATCATCACAGGCATACGCAGAGCCAAAATGTGTAATTTCAGCTTCCTACCACTTTTAGTTATTGTGCTAGGCTGATCAGGCACACACAGAGACAATGTGGCGGAACTTGGTTATTTGAGCTCAGGTGACCTCAAAACGTCTATTTTTGTCGAAAAACGAATTCGAATATTTTCACGATTAGAATACTTCCCCTGATTACATATTCCATAGATAGGTAAGTGAAAAGGGTCCACAAAACAATGTTCTCATTTTGAATAATCTGGCAATATTAATAGAGAAATGAACAACCTTAAATTTGACAAAAGATACGGATGTAAAAATCAACAGAAAGACATATTAGCAGTCAACGGACACACCAGGGACAACCTGCCACACTAAACATCTCATTGAAATCCGCTTCTAAAGACGAATGTAGGGCGCGTGGCGCAAGATGGGACAAAACGTGAGGTGAATCCTAGCCTGAGAACTGTGCAATCACAAGCTACCACTTCTAACCCTTTTGGCAACCCTATCCAATCGCACCGGACTAAAAATGCAATTGTATAATAAGGTGATTTTAAGTGCATACAAAATGGAGTTTCCTTCTCACGCAAGTTGGTTCTTATAGAGACTAGACATAGTAGCTCTGAGACTTGAAGCCACGTTTAGTCGAGGAATAGTGTAACATATGCCTAGGGGTGAAAATACTTTACATTAATATCAAGCTTAAACTTGAGAGCTGTATATCTCCCTATTAAGTCTTACTGTAATCAGTGACGTCAACATAGAGGTTAGGGAACAATTATGTCACCTAGGATATTTTTGTTACAGTTTTTTGGGAGGGGTAAAATCTTAAACTGCTTTATTTTTTTTAACTTATTAATTCTCTCAACTGAATTATGAAATATTTTAATAATTTATTGGTTGACAATTTTTTTTTTATTCCAACACAACATCACATCTATATGATTCCAATTTCTGAACTACAGAGGCTTTGGTTTTTTTTGTTTTTTTTTAATATTAGTAACTCTTTGAGTATTTAGTGAGTAAATGATTAAACCCATTTTCTCAATCTAAAGTAGGTAATAAAACCTTAACATTTCTAAGTTTTGTGGTTTATATATAAGGGGGAGAAGTCAAAGGAAAGGTCCCCACTCCTACCTTCACAACATCACTGAGTGACACCTTCCAATAATTTAAAATACCCACATTAGGGAAGTTAAGCCCGTCAGGGAAAGAATCCCTGGGTGCTTAGTTCAGAAAGTAGTTGATTCGATTCTCACCTGGGTCAGTCAGTATATATTTTGCGGCAGCCCCGAGAAATGAATCTTAGTATTTCCACTCTGAAACAGAGTAGGTCATCAATGAGTAAAAAAAAATTAAATTAAAAAGTCATCAATGGAGCACTTATCATTAATGGAGAAAAAAAAATGGGAAATTGAGATTTGAGAACCTACTATGAAAATTGTGCTAAAGAGGTTATTTTAGTCTTATAAGTTTATGCATGCTATTCAGATAGGCTGATTATATAAAAATATGTAGCAAAAATGTAAGAAAAGGCTCCCTCCCCAATTCACCAAAAAGTTAGGAAATGCCCAAATTGTTTGAAATATTTTAGATATTGTCCCTAACCTTAAAAAAAAGTAGCAACTTCCCTGAATATAATAAATAGTTAAAAAAAACTGCTTAGTTTAAAAAATAACTGTGTAACACTGTTCTTATAAAAACATTACTTATGTCAACTTTTTTTATTCATATTCTAAAAAAAAAAAAATAAATAAAATAAAAAAAAAAAAAATAAAAAAAAAAAAAACTGTAACACTATAATCTTTGAAGGGTCTTGGTTCAGTACTTGGTAAGAAAGTAATAATTCAAGACCAACGGTTGGGCAAGGAGGTGATTTGTCTAAGATCACGTTCCACTACCTGGCTTTTCCCCCAATTGAGGGGAAACTTTAAAATGATATAGACTGGGTGTGCTCCAAGAGTCTCCCAACCTCTGGGTCGATCCAGAGCTGATAAAACAGAAAAAATAACTGCCACAGCCTGACTTGAACCCTTGTGTAAGAGAAGATAGCACAGTACCTAACTCACTGAGAAATCACATTCATTATATAGTTAGCAAAAATAAATCATCACGAAACCGCATTATTCCTTTCTATTTGTTATTATTATTATATATATTACTGTCTAATTAGGCTGGTATGTACAATCATAGTTTTATAATTTTTTTAAATAAAAGAATCAAGAATAGGATAACACATCAATATAGCAAATAAATTAATGATTAGATATGAGAAAAACTTTTTTTATCTTTCAACTTGAGTTAATAACATAAAATTTTACTTTCTGTTAATACTACTTTAGGTTATTAAGTAAGTAAAATCCATTCTTGTTCTGCTCTAATTATAATATTATATTATATTAATTACTAATTATTTTTGTTTTGGTTCAATCTCAATAATAAAAATTGGAATTAGTTCAAATTTGTAATACCCGACCTCATTATTCGAACAATATTTGAACAGCAATGTTGTCTGTAATTTTGAAAAAAGAGGGAGTATTAGCAAGATTAAAATTAATCAATCCTACATTCCTTCATCCTAACAATTTATAGACCTTATTCTCTTATTTTTATTTATTTTTTTGGTTGGCTATAAAGACCTTGTAGATCTTTGGCTGCCCAAATCAGTGTTCTCCATGCCTACCTCCATATCCAGTTTTTTGTATGCAGTTCTTTTGAATCTTTGTTGATTCTGTATATTCATCATTTTTTTTTTTTTCGATCCCTCTAAAACAGAAAAGAAACAGTGAATTAGTGAGTGCTTTACTGAGAAAAAAGGAAATAAATTATGTTGGGTATAACCTTTTACTACCTCAAGGTTACCTTTTACCTTAAAATAATTTTAAGGTTACCTGTAATGTTTATTTGTAACTTATGAAATATCCATTCTAAATGGTACTATTATATTTTATACTTTAGGCTATAATAAAGTATATCCATCTTTTTTTTTTCGATCCCTCTAAAACAGAAATAAAAGGTGAATTAATAAGTGAATTACTGTGAAAAAAGACAGTAATTCGGGTTGGTTCTTACCTTTTACTACCTTTGGTATTTTAAGGTTATATATATCCATCTGAATCTTTACCCCCCATGTGGTCTCTTGCCAACTATTCTGGTGTTCATTGTTGGGTAGAGGTGTCCTGATGGATTGCTTCGAGCCACATGCCCCGCCCATCTTAACCTCCTTGCCTTCATATCATGAGATATTGATTGACCAGTCTCTGCAAGCAATTCACTGTTAGTTATTCTTTCATTACAGAACAGGATTTTCTCACTGGATTACTTCTGAATGCCTTTGGATGGTGCTGCACTCTTGTAGGACCAATTAGAACTATTACTTTCTTGATTTGTGCTGTTGTCTGTAAGCAGTTTGTTAAACTATTATTTGAATTAATTTGTTTTATTTTTTACTTTCAAACATCAGACTTTTTTTTTTAATTTTTCTTGCCACCAGTTTGCAACAAACAAAAAGTCATTATTGATCATACGTCATTAAGTATATTTTGTATTTTAATATTGTTTCTCACCCAATAATACAGAAACAAATTAGATACTGAGAAGGGAGATATAGTATGAATAAAATGTTCATATCGATGTAAATCAATAAGTTCATGTTGATATATATAAATTATTACAATATTTTTATTGTAATCTGAAGGCTAAAAAAACTAAAGTTTTATTATAATATTCTTTACATTCTCAAAAAAAAATAAAGAACATGTACAATCTAAAGGATAATTATCTAAGATATAATAAAATTAACAAACAAATCATACAATGCAGTTGGGTTAGACAATAGACAAATGAAATTAGGTTGAAGGTAACACCCACAGCTCATCAGAACACCACTAGTAATCCAGCTTAGTTTGGAGACCAAAATAATCTCAAGGAATTAAACATTTTGACTAAATTGAAGAATATTTGGCAGCCCTGAAGCAATTCAGTAGAATCCACAATATTTTCCACTTAAAACCCATCAACTCTTAGTTTTCTCTCGTTTTCCCGCACTTCAACTATAGCTGCCTAGTATATGGTAGACTCTCGGGTAAAATCAAACATAAACTTAAACTTCAGATAACTTGTGCAATAAGATTTGTTTGCAAGATCACCAGAGATACACACAAAATATTACCTCGAGCTGTATTGGCTCTAGCCACCCTTCTGATGCCAGTATTACCTAGCTTCCTTCCTATTCCAAGTAATTAGTAATCAGCACCCCTCCTAATATCCTACAGAACCTGCATTTCAAATTCTTAGTCCAATCCCTTACTATCAGGTCTCTTTTATCGGACATTAATCCTCTACCTCACTGAACTGCATTGTTTGACAAATCAGTTTTTACCTGAGCTGCCTTCCATTGGAACTCCCTTCGCTCAACCAGACGTGATGTATCAACCCTGTTTAACCACCTTTGTATATAAAATTCTTGATATTCATTTACAATACAAGTTGTAATTAAGTATGGGCACACTATTTTTATTTTAGCCAATATATTGTTTAACCTTATAATTGTTCGAAAGTGACCTAGTCCCTGAACAATGAACTATTTTTCATTTCAATATTACTTGAAAGTCGGGGATCTTAAAAACATCTAACTTTCCTCTGTTAATATAAAAAAATCAACTCTGTCTTGGATAGATTTACTCATAAACATATTTCAATACACCAATCATGAACCAAATAAATCACATGCCTCATGTATTCACTCAAATACAGTATTCATGAAATTACCTTTAATGAGGAACATGCAGTCCTCAATTATTCTTCTTAAAAAGAGGTAACTGGTCTCCAATTTTTGAAGTGTGAACAGACTTAAATTTTCTAGGCAAGGAAAGTATCACAAAATATATTATCATCAGATCAATGGATGATAACATATTTCATAATTATGAGAGATAGTTGACTGTGGAGGACTTGTACGAGGAGAAGATGGTTGGGGGTGCGGTTAAAATGAAACACAAATAAGTTGATGTAACTTATTTAGTTACATCAACTTATTTGTGTTTCATTTTTACCGTACTCCCAACCATCTTCTCGTCGTACGATAACATATTTCATGTGGTTTTTTACAACCAAACATTTTTTGAATAAATAGAAACTCAAATCATCAAGAAGCATTTTATTTATGTAATAAATTAAAATTAAACACATAAAAAAAATACAAATATTTTTAAGAAACAAATAGTCACCAGTTTGAAAATCACTGCTTAACTAATTATTCTTTTCTGTTAATATACAGGGATAACGAATTTGACTTCAAAACTTAACCACCAATCAAAACCAAAAATTTTATAATTTGATTAAAGTTGCTATTTTGGACCCTTTTATCACTTCTCCGACTTCTATTAACAAGAAACGCCTCGGGAGTTTATTTAGCTTTTAAATCATCAAATTTAAATAACTAAGATCTCCATGATAAACTAAGAAGTAAATAAAATTAATCA
>NW_027107180.1:386601-386917 GCF_000696795.3 Halyomorpha halys
AAATGATAATACACCATATATTGGAATATATACATCATATTCAATTTTAAATAGGGAAGTAGTTTGTATTTAATACATACAGAAATCTGTTCTATACAATAGTTGTAAAAAAATTTTGATTCATTCTTTAATAACATTAATGATTAACATTTAAAGAAAATATCATGTAAAAGGTAAGATCAGTAAAAAAAACAAACACATACATATCCATACACTGATTGCAAGAAACGCCTCGGGAGTTTATTTAGCTTTTAAATCATCAAATTTAAATAACTAAGATCTCCATGATAAACTAAGAAGTAAATAAAATTAATCA
>NW_027107180.1:387427-406786 GCF_000696795.3 Halyomorpha halys
AAATGATAATACACCATATATTGGAATATATACATCATATTCAATTTTAAATAGGGAAGTAGTTTGTATTTAATACATACAGAAATCTGTTCTATGCAATAGTTGTAAAAAAAATTTTATTCATTCTTTAATAACATTAATGATTAACATTTAAAGAAAATATCATGTAAAAGGTAAGATCAGTAAAAAAAACAAACACATACATATCTATACACTGATTGCAAAGCTGTGATCTACGATTGTCATGAAAACTAGATTTAGTAATCGATTCAGTTAACTGAAATATATGTTTATGTTGAACAGTAAACAATTCCTCAAATATATATTTAAAAAATTTATAAACTAGGTTAATTCTGAGCGATAGTTATTTTTAGTAGTATATCCAGTTAAATAAAATAAATGAGATTTGAGGTTAAACAATGAGACATGTTACATTAAAACTAGTTTTACTACTGATTTTTATTGTGTAATTTATCAAACAAATGCTTTAATAGTGGTCAGGGACTAGCACATCTCAACTGAGACCAAAGGAAATAAAAATAAAATTATAATAGTTTTTAATTAAAGAGATCATTGGTTTAAAAAATACATATTAAACCCTGCCATAGTTATGGAACATATATCCATAAAAAATCACTTTATTTTCATCAAATTGAATATTTATGAATAAAACTAAATTACTTTTTCCAAACAAAATAATAAAAAAGAGATGCATATATTTTTATAAACATATAGGCTACATGTATGTACTATATATATAGCCTTTATTTTTACAGGTTTTATACATTAAAAAAAACATGTAATTACATTAAATATATGATTTGAACATTTAAAAAAATAAATTCTGTGTGTCATTAATCATTTCACTTTTTCTGTAACCTTAAACAGGCTCTCAAATTTAAATGCAATCATTTTTGTCATGAATCACAACCAAACCTTTCTTCAATGATGAAAAAATTATATTGTCTATATAAAAATGTATAGGTAAAATTTTCCTGAAACCCTTCAAAATCAAAATATATTGGCCTCAGGAAATCTGTAATTTTAAGATTAAGCTAGTGTTAAGGTTTGCAGAAGTTCTTTGGAATTTCTATGTAAAATATGAAATAACAAATGTATGCCTGAGAATAGGGGCTGATAATTTTAATTTTAAAAACATAAATCAAACAATTTTTCAAAAACCGAGGTAACTTTTAGATGTATTGTATAAAATGTTAGCAAATCTGTTGACTTGAAGGCTTGAGATTTATTCTTACAGATTATCAATGTGGCATAGACCAAACAAAGGTATATTAGATCTTTATACTAAGGCAAGCCCTCAAAAAGTGCTGAGCTAAATATTGAAATATTAAATATTTATATGCTGTTTATCAAATGTAAGCAAGCCTTTGATACGGGTTAACAGAATCCATTCCTTGAAAGTTTTAAATGCATCAGTAAAACTTGAATTTGATAAAATGGCAATGTTTCGAACTCAGACCAGTGTTTTCATTTGCAGTAACATAAGCAGAAAGATATGGTTTAGTTCTGGGGTGTGACAAGGTGATTCCATCTCCGTAATCTTTTTTTAATCTAAACGCATTGATCTAAATGCCACTTTGGCTAGCAGTTCATACCAGATTCTTAGTAATGCAGATGACAATATGAAGAGAAGTATTCATTAAGCTGAAGAATAAAATGTAGGGCTCAAGATAAACGAATCCAAAACAAAACACATTGTATTGCCAACTTCCAAAGAAAGAAGAAGTCCACAAAATTCTATATACCACAATAACATCTTTGAAGCTGTTAATCATTTCAAATACCTCGGAACTGAAAGTAAGATCAATGGTGAGGTCATAGAAATAATAAAGTGAACTTGACAAAGACTGCCCTTCAGACACACAAAATTAAAAATGTATAAATCACTTATTAGGCTTGCAGTTTGGTATGGTGCTGAAACATGACCAAATAAAAAAATCGACCAATAAGCTCTTAGAGTCATTAAATGAAAGGAAGATCATGTGACTCAGTTTGGACCAATCAGCAAACTAGGCACCAGGTGCATAAGGAATAACAGGAAATTGGATAAACTAAGAAAACATATAAGATTTATAAAACCCAGACGAATTAGCTGGCTTGGACAAGTTGAAAGGATGGAGAGAAGTTGGAGTAAATTGTTCAGGAGGCCGGCCAAATTATGCCTTGAACTTTACAAAAGAAAACATAAAAATTCTAATAAATAATATTAATAATGTGTTGAACATTCACGAATATGAAAAATTAATCATCCGATTAACTTGAAAAAATATCTTTATATTTGTAGAACAATATAATTCTTTAAAATAGAAGAAATGATAGATAAGACTGTTTTAGAGTAAGCAAAATTAATTTTTTTTTTTTGGTCCACTATGAGATTAATACAAATATCAAATTACATTAAATTGATACAATTTTAAAACAATGTTTTTAACATTAATAAAACATTTTATCAGTAATCGTTAAAAGTAATTAACATATTCAACAAGATATAAGTAGATTTAACAGAAAAAATGTAATTTCACAGATCAAATTATTAAAAAAAACAAATGAAGGTTCATCATCAATTCTTACACTCGACAACAACAACTTTTCATAAATAAGTGCATATTAATCCTAATTATCTAGTATTTACTACTTCTCATTCCTTAAACATTGTATAATGAAAATATACAATCAAATAATACAAAAAATAGCATGGAAACTGTTGTTACTTATGCTGGTATTACTCATAGAATTGTGGATACTACTAAATTCAAATTAAATATTTAATGAATCATGTTATTTCCAACATTTTCAAAATCATAAGTATCATTCTAAAATTCAAATAAAAAAACGAATTTTCAGTAACGTAAGTAAAATAAAACTTCATGAATAATGATTACAACATATATACTTATCACGTAATCTCTTTTTATCAGTTTTGAATAAAATAGAAAAAAATTACAAAAGGAAAATGACAATACGACTGCAATTTTCTGAAGAATATATTATTCCTAATTCAGATAGGAAAAAAATATAAATAAATGAAAGGAAACAAAAAAATCAAATTAAACATAATTTTTTTTTTATTTTATTAATCGTGTTATCATCAGTCATTGGGTCAAACTTATTTATACTTAAGCGCTCACAATTTGAGCTTTTATAAGTTCATAAATAATTTAACTTGATATTTATTTATAAAATTAAATGCATTTGAATTATCATATAGATTACATAGTGCATTATTTTTAAAAAGTGCAAAACTTACATTAATAGATCAAACAACATATTCAATAAATATTACAAATACTAATTAAAAAACAAAATTAAATTTATTTGAACAAGCATTTAACTACCTACTAGCATAAATATTGAATATCAAGTCTTTGACACATACATTACATAAAAATAACTTGGGAAGCACGTAAGTAGTCTAAACATGTAATACATACAAGTGTTATCAGAATGAATATAGAAATGAAAAAGAAATATATTCTTTTGTGCTTTATTTTTTAAATATTAATTTCACAGCACCTTATGGAAGATTCTTTGTGCAAATGGTCAACGAAGGAAGCATAAAAATCTTTTAAAATCATCTATAATATTTTACAAATGATATTTTAGAAAGACAAATTAGTAGTCAAAATAATAAAGTAAATATCCAGAAAATAATTTTTAGCAGCATTTTTCAAAGGAACAATTCCTTTAAAAAAATCAATGAAAAAACACCTATGTAGCTAAAACTCCTGCTATAACTTTACTAATTAAATTAAAGAACATTAATAACAACATTGCAAATTTAAATATATACAGGTGTTAATGTAAAATAAATCTTCATTAAAAAAATAAAAATCAGTTCAACGACATAAAAAATAAAACAAATAATTTGAAATAAATAACTTTTTATTTATAACACCTTATTCCAATTTGATTTGAAATGTTTTATACATTGAATAAATAATTTGAAGATTTAACTTGTAACCAAATCTTCCCTGCCTGAAATGAGATGATATCTTAATTCAAATAAACTTAATAAAATAAGGCGGGCATATAAATTTAATATTAAATTAATGACTAGATTAGTTCATGTATGCCTTTGAAACGCATGAAGATGCACCTTTTATTCATTGAATATACGAGTTTAATAGAAATTGCAAAATAAATAAGTTGTTATAAGTACTACATAAGGAAGCAAAAAAAGGAACCAATCTTAAGATCTCACCACTTTTTTCCTCCCCGAAAATGTCTTCTCAATATGATTTTGATTTTTAGAGTTGCCACTTTATAAAAGCATCAATGGGATGTGTTGTTAACGACAAAGTTACGACAATTTTTTTTTCAAAATGGCTTGTAGTTCTCAAGGAAAAATATGAAAATATCCAGGTGGACTTCATTCACACCCGTATTAAACCAATGTCACATTAAATGCAAGCAGTAATAAAACCCAGGAGATAATATGCCCTCTGTTTCAATTTAAATTTTTAAACAAACAAAAATAATTTTTATTTAAGTATTATTGTTATAGTTAAAATATTTTTATATGACTTGAATTTATCAATTGTGATATTGTAGAGATTGAGAATCAGATCATATACCAGAAGTTAGCTACTCCTTTTACCTCTTACTGTAGAACTGGTATCTCTAAAGGGCCTCAAGAGATTAATGTCACTCAGTTCATATCATATAAAACGTAATCGTAATCTCGTAAATATACATCGTTAAAATCATTTTCCACTAAGTTATGTCAATCTTGTTTTCATTTTAACAATAGAAGGACCCATCATTAAAGAACATCATAGTCCTAAAATTTAGTAATTGAGTTTCAATGATTTTTTTTTAAATTATACTTAGTATGAATAATATCTATTTTAGATTATGTATGATTGGGCAATATCATGTGAAAAAGATGAGGGAAGATCATATTCACCAATTGGATTAGTTGAAAGTTTTTCCTAATTCCTAAATATTAGTAATCTGCAAAAACAGTAGCAAAATAGAAACTCTCTTTCAACTAAATGTATGGTTCCTAACCACTGGTCTGCGAGTACGTTCTGGGAAGGTCCGAAAACATTTTATGAGCACTTATTGTCAGAAATGTTACCCTTTTCTGATGTTCGAGTGTTAGTCAAAAGGTACTAACAGCTAAATGCATCTTAAAATGCACTTTCAAGTAATTTAGGTTTCTAGGTAATTTCCTATTTGGGAGTGAGGGTAGTCCGCAGACTTGTATCAGTTGTGAACCACATGTACACCTGGTTTTGTGTTAAATAGCAGCCAAAGTAGAATAAGAAGTTTAATATAAATAATTATAAACTTTTATTCTAGTTTTTAGAATATTTAATCACACTGTTTCATGTAGTTAAAAAAAAAGTTCAGATCTAGTAGATATTGTCTGAACCAAAATGAAACTTTCTAATTGGGAGTCCAAAAAAAAAAAAAAAAAAACAGAAACAGTCACCAAGGAAGTCTGAACTTCAAATTTACATTTTAAGAAAAGAAAATTGAATATTACCAATTATTATAAATAAGTTTGATGAACGAAATACATTTGATAGTTTTTCAGATGCCCCCTTCCCTCCTGTTTAACCAATCAAGAGATTCACCTTAAATTCAGCTATGTTTTGACTAAATGCCAAATATAATACATTAACAGAAATCTTGAAGCCTCATTAAAAGTAAGGTTAATTATTTTTTTTTTTTTATGAAACCACTCAATGAAACATTTAACTAAAAACAACAAACATTTAAACTCTCATTTTATTGTCTATTCAGTTTGGTTTTATCTTCAGAAAAATGTCCAAAGCGTAAACAAACTATTTTTTTATTGTCCATTGGAAATTGAAAACAAATAAAATTTTAGCATGTAACTTATAATTATTAAGAAGTTATCATAAATATATTATTACAAACAACAAGGTTAAAAGTCAATAAAACTATAAATTAACCCACTTACTAAACCTCAGATTATAGCTTTATAAACGTATTAGAAAACATAAAAATACAATTTAACTTACAAGTTAATTTATAAAAAATTGAAATAGCCCAGTTCAAAAGAGAAATAAAAATTTACAACTTGTCCTTCATATATCAAATTTTCTTTCAATTCATAGAAAAATGCTTTTATTCTTTTCTTCTACCTGCCCATCCTCTCCCTCAAAGAAAAAAAAATCCATCGAGAAAACAAAAGAAAGATTATTAAGTAAGAAACACACAAAGCGAGTAGTAATAAATTACTTATAATTGCTAATTAATTTTCCTAATACATTTAAAATACGTGATCCTATTTTTAATGAGAGTTTAGCAAAATGTCTAATAAGAAAACATGCTAATTTGCTAATTAATTTTCCTAAGAAAACGATAGAAAAAAAAGTTTTTCAATAAAAATAATTAAAAAAAAATTATATGATATCCTGATAAAAAGCAGGCAAGTTAAATTAAAAACCGAAATAGGAACTTCCAACAATGGTACATAATAATTATCACAGAAATACTTTCTAAATACTAAAGATTAATTCAAGAAGCATATACTTTAATTTGTGCTTCCCTTATGAAAATCGCTTGGTCAAAACAGCATTAATAAAACTTAATAATGCTTCTTGCCACTGTAATGCAAAGTCTCAATCAATTAGTGTTTCCATAAAACCAAATTATTTCTATAAATTTCCAAAGTAAAAAACTTAACAAAAAAAAAAAACAGTAATGGTTTGAAATACTTTTAAATGCAAAAAAAATACCATAGGACAAAAAAAAAACATATTAGTAATTTTTTGAAGTCTATAAGATAAACTAATAATAAAAACAAATAAATCTTTTACATCTCCACAAGTTTAAAAGGCATCATGTGCTCTAACCTAAACTTAAGGTTTAACCATGTAGGCTGTTAACACCATTACTATTAGTAACCAACTTTGACAGCCTGTTGCGTAACTGAGCTTCACTCTGACCTAAGAATCTTGGAAGAACGAAGATCGTGAACAGTGCCAGGATATGCAACCAACAATACATATTCCTATCAAAAAAATTATGGGCGCAATTAGTATAATATATGCAAAAATCAAATTTTGATGTAATAAATACACTAAAAAAAGTTTTTAAAATATATAATTATATTTTACAAGAAATGTTTATAAATAGATTATGTACAAAAAAAATCTACAGCTAAGTTTATAAAAAAAAATGTAATTTTTTTCCTTATAATAATAAAATAAATAATGAATTTTAATGCAAGTGAGAAAAAATAATAAAAACAATTAGCTTTGGGTAAGGAACAAATGGGTATATAGGTCAGCTGATTATGCATCCTTCCTACAGAAATCAGAAGACCGAGTTCATGAGTTCAAAGCATGACTCGAGAAACACCATGGGCTATCATTTATATGACCCTTCTTTACATTTTAATATTTTTATTTAGTAGAATATTTCTTTTATTGTTTTCAGTACTAATAAATAAAATATTAATTACAGTATAACTTTGTAATGATTTAGAAAAGCTGAAGTCAAAGATTGTTAAGTGTGGTTTAAGCGACGATATGTTATTTCGATTGTAAGATGATTTTATAAAATATTTTGTCTAAAGCCAAAATATTTCCTACAAAATAGACAGAAGAAAAGATGAATAATAACTTTTCTCAGTTTATAAAAACAAACAAGGATTTAAAACTAGATAATATGAAGTTTTCTTTTTAAATGAATGGAATTCGAGCCAGAACTCACAATCAAAAATAAATATAATGAAAAAAATATGAATACTTTCTTTATTTTGAAAATTGAATGTTAACAGCACAAATTAGAAATAAATGGTGACCACCTTTATTCATTTATTTATTTATATTTTTAATTATACACCCAACCTGATCATTTCTGACAGACAGGGAGGTTAAACTATTCTACCTATTTCAACAAGGTCGAGTAAGGTGGAAAGGTCGGGTGATTATTCCATGAAACTGCGACAAAATAAAAGTCAACCCACCCAGGCCTGAATTAAACCGAGACCATTACAGACTCGAGGTTGCTGAGGTTTGGCCTCAGGATTCTTGGCTACAACTGCCTCTGAATGGCCACTACCTAGCAATGAGGGGCTGATTTACATAAATTAAATGACCAATAATATTAAATAAATTAATATTTGCAAAATATAATAAACTTACCAAAATATACGGATGCTTGCCCAAAACTCAAGCAGAACGAAACTAAAAGTGAGATAAGTCATGAGGATTCTGGTGAAAAGGCATGTCAAAACATCATAAAACTTCCTCATATTAGATGAAGTTTGAAAATGAGGTCTAACATATTTTCGAACCTAAAATAAAAAAGTCACAAAAAATCAAGTTTTCGGCAATTGTTAACTAAACCTAAGTAAAGTGTAGATGTAAATAAAACTATGACTCAATTGTCATCATTACAATTTTTAGTTATTAATGGTCTATTAATAAATAAATATATTCATAAAAAAATCTAGTTATAGTTTTAGTTAACCAATTTTCATACAACTCTACTATCAAATTAAAAAGAATGTTAATTTTAATGCTGGAAGATTATTGATGTAAAGATGAAAGGAATATGGTCCGGGTGCGGTCAAAAAAACTCAAATAGTAGAATTATACTATTTGAGTTTTTTTGACCGCACCTGGACCATATTCCTTTCAACGTTAATTTTAATATTTTATTTTATTTTGTTTTTAGATCATGTTTTTGAAGGAAGATAAAATTCATTACTTATATGACTGGGTTATCAGCTAAGGGGTAAAAACAACAATTTTTCAAACAAAATATTTGTTTTTTATTCACCTGATCCTCGACCAAATTTAGACAAATAAATAAACAAACAGAAAATGAATTTTATTCTCAGAAAGGGTCCCTTAAGAATAACATACTCAATACATAAACAAAAAACTAAACAAAAATTAATAAATTAATTTACACATTGTCTACAATATAAAATCTGTAAAAAAAATCTTACTCTCAATTAAAAATAAAAGAAGGATAAAGTAAAATAAAATGATCAATTGACATGTATGAAGACTTATTTATTTCTAATAATACTATAAAATGTCAAATATATAAATAAATTTGGTTTGACACGCCTAAACAGCAAAAAAAAAAATCATCTTTGCTAAATTATCACGAGTACCTCCTAAGCATCTGAACAACTTAGATATAATTAATCTTGTCCAATCAGAAGGTATACTGTGTCAATTATAATTATGAAAATAAAAAATTTTCTAATTGAATGATTTAACTTCAAAAACTAATAACATTATAATATTGATATTTTAGGGTTCCACTCCATCTTCAGAATTATATATACCATTTATATTATATTAAGTTCATATATCATATATCATTTAATCTTATTCCAATATTTTTACATCAAATACTGCAAATAATTGGGATGAATTAAATCATAAACATAAATCAATAAACTTTTCTGTCAAATTTAATTAATTTATTACTGAACTAATCATACTGGAACCCAGATCTTTCTCTACTGCAACAACCCAAGGTCTGTGAAGAACTGCAATGTGGGTATCAATTAGACTTTAATAAATAGTCTTACTATTTTTGAGTACCTTTCTAACTACCACCAGACAGAATCATCTTATCCTTCAGTTCTAGATGGTCAACTTACTTAATTTTTCCTCCTTCCTTGCCTATTAGTTTCAGTATGGCACCTCCACCAATATGAAGTCTTGATCTTAGAATTCAATCATCCATTTTTCCTTAGTTCTATTCCATTTTTCATTGGAAGTTAAAGTGATTAGCCCCACTGTTTCCTTTCAACCGTACACAACTGCTTTGTCATGTACGGGTATAGTTATGCTTTCTGACCTTCTAAGGGTAATTGCTCTCTATGATGAAACAGAACGTGGTATCAAATGCTCTGCAGGTTGTGACACTGTACTTATCAATTTCTGAAATACCACAAGGGGAGCATAGGGGAATCTTGTCTTTCCCAAAGTCATGGAGTTTAGCGTGGAATCCCCATGTTCTGTGAGGAATTGCGATATCCACTAGTCTCCTCTCACTTCTATGAATGATATCCAGTTGTTCCCTCCTACTTCTATGAAAGATATCCAGTAGTTCCCTCCCATTTCAAAGACTGAGTCCCCAACAGAAAAACAAAATTCCTTCTCAACATTTATTTATATTTGAATCATAATATTGTATAGAGCTCATTCTCATTAGAAACTATGAAAGTTTACTGCATAAAAGAAAACTTCAATGAGATTAATTCCATTATGCAAAAAATACAAACCATTCTAGATGCCACTGTAAACAGAGCACCAGTCGCAAATGTAAGATAATAGCCAGGATGAAAGCCATGCCAAAGAGCCGATAGAGTGAATGTCAGAAAAACACCATTCTCCTTCGATACTCTCTCATAGACAACCATACGAAGCCAAGAATTTGTTAGAATATTCCAACTCTGAATGCAGTCTCTCAGGCTCGAACCAAACTGAAACAAGGCCACAAAGAATTGTTAAAAACCTGTTTCACTACTACCCCACCCAAAAAAATTATCTTCAACTAATTGTTGTTGTTACATACAATTAGTATGATACTAAACAATTATTTATACTCTAATACTTTTGATAAGTTATGATATTCATTTAAGATATCTCCAGGTAACAATTAAAATCAACAACCTGGATATTTGTTAAGTCTCCTCAGAGTTGCCCACAGAGAAGAGGGTATAATGTAAAAAATAATAGTGATAAGTTCAAAATTTTAGAAGATTTATAACATTTCTTGATACTATGCTACAATCAAATATATTTGATAATAATAATGATTAAATAAACTACTGAGAACGAATGTTCTAAGAACTACTAAATGGAATTATCAATCTAATAAAAACGTAATCTTGAATGTAATGTTTAAAACATGATGACATCAGGAACAATTAAAAATAAGAATCTAGCAACAAAATAAGATTCTACAATCATTTTAATCATAAACTGTAAAATCTGGTGCAAACTTATCCCAAATTACTTAACATTAGATTCAAGAACATTTTATTCATAAATACATTGTTAATAGGAAGTGTATCTTCTATATAAAAAAAACCTAAATTATGATTTACATTAATCAGTTATTTTACCTCAAAACCCAAAATGTCAACATTTGATATCAAATCCCACTTTTGTTTTCCATCAGAAGTAAATCCATTGAAACCAAGACCAGAAATATTATTTATGGCATCTGCAAGAAGCCACGCATGATAATACTTATATCTAGCTGTAGTAGTTGCTACATACAGGTATGCCATTTGGTATATTATCCCACTTCGAAAAAATTCCTCATCTGTAAAAGAATATAAATATATTTTTTGTAATATTATAAAATTCAATTTCCTATTTTATTTATGATATATAATAAGAAAAATATAACTAACACAATATTTGGATACTAATAAAGTTTAATAATAAATATTAAAAATAAAATTTAATTCATGCTTAAAGCAAACAGAGTGCCTATTAATCAACCTTCACTAACCATTCTACTTTATGTTGAAATTAATCCTTGCTTGTTCCAAAACTAATACACCAAAGTAAATGATTACGAAAATTCACTGTTTAAGTCTTACATATAATAAATAAAGTGCCATTTTTGGTAAGTTAAAAAAACTGCTGTATAATCCCATGCGTATTCCAACTGCCAATACGAAATTACACTTTCATACAATTTTTCTATTTGTGAGTAGAGCCATCATAAACACACACACAAACCGTTTTGCGAGACTTGATTAGATCTAAAGGATCCTTAGAACGTGTATTTCCTTAAAAAACTCAGATTACAAAATATTTATCTTAACTATAGTCTTCATGAATAGGTAAATAAGAAAAAAGCAATAAGCAATAAATTTATTACTAATAAAACTGTTATGGTTTTCAAGCATCTGATGTATGGTGGTGAGAGAGGAAAGGAAAGTGGCTCTTCTTCACTTACAATAGTTCAGTGGAATTTAATATTTAGTATACACTTTTTTTACTTTCACTTATGCATATCTGGAATATATCCTATGGGGAAGCATTGAAATCTTGCGGAAAATTAATTCGAGTCTTTGACGGAAATAGACATTTGAGGAGGATTAATACAAAGGATTTGATAAAAAAAGAAACAGGAGTTCGAATTGGAAAAAGCCGAGACTGCTATCTCTTCTTATTGCAATAGCAAAGCCCTACACTGTTATCTTTTGTAAAACTGTTGAATTATTGGAATTATGATTAAAAAGAATTTATGAAAAGCATAAAAGTTCACATCTGCAAACTATCAACTGCCGGGTCAAGGAGTCAGATGATAATCAAAATAAATCGGACAGTGGAAATGAAATTTTTTTTATGACCATTAAGGGAATAATATTTTATATTAAAATAACATATAAGCCAATTTATAAAAAAAAAAAAAAATAAATAAATAAAATTTAGTTTGATTACTTTATACCAAAGCATAGACAAGGAGCAGCTAATAATTAAGTGTTGAAAGGAATATGGCCTTGAAAAGAAGGAGTAAGTATTCTGTGAATACAATTAAAGCCAGAAAAGGATTTCATATCATAGAACATACAAGGTAATTTAATTGTAGCAATTAAATAAGAATAAATTAATAAAATGTATTAATTTCTACAATAATTTTATTTTGTTTCATTAAAAAAAAAAAGGATTAAATGTATCAATTGAAGAAACATTCAAAAGTTGGAAATAAGCTAAGCTAAAAAAATTAAATTCCCCATTTCTATAACCTCAACCACAATCAATTGGATTTAATCAATATGAAACGCGCAACTATGAAACTAATAGCTAAAATTGTCATGGATACAATATTTATTTATCAATGATTCATTCGTGAATAAGGGTCGTATTCATGGCAATTTTAGCTATTAGTTTCAACTATAGCTAATTTTGGTCCGTCTCTGATTAAATGATATCATGTAAAAAATGTGACCATTTTTGTGGTTACCATAATACCATTGGCAGCTCTTCTGATAAAAAATAGACCACCAGAGATTTATTAAATCACCATGAACAAGATGAAAAGAACAGTAAGCTAAAGAATTAAATTTTCTTTTCAAAGCTTATTTTTGAAATCAGTAACTCATATAACTAATAAAAAAAAAACTATAAAATATACTAGCAAAAGTGAAATAAATACTTTACGACAACAATTATACTAATTTAAAAAAATAAATTAAATAAATAAAAAATTATACTTAAATGTGTACACATTTACAAAACATACCTTTGGCATGTTCTATAGGGAACTTCAAAACAGAAAATATAACCCCAAATGTTACACTGATGGCGATTTTTTTCAAAGCTGGATAAAATGGGTCAGGTTTAATATAACTATCTCTCTGACTTAAATCAGCATCCTGAAACGTAACAAAGAATTTAATAATCATAAATAGCTCTACATAGAGCCATAATAAAAAAATCAATAATTACCCAATACAAATATTATTAAAATAATTAATACAATTTATAGGCCACTAAATATTGTTAATAATTTAAAAATTCATACCAGCCAATCTTATACTTTGAAAACATAAAACAAATAAAATAAAATTATAAAGAGTCACGTCTTTTTATAATTGTATTTTTTTATTTTTTCTTCACGGAACGAAAGATTATTATTTTTTTAGTTCATAATTATTTTCACTTCCTTTCATACTCCTTCTCTCCTTCTTTATTTCTTGCCACCTCCTTTCTTTCTCATTCGAGATGATGAAAAACATTTCAAATCAACCATTTTTTGGAAAAAATCTCAGTTCTGGGATTTTCAAGATTCCTGAATCTGATGTCACATTCTAAATTTTTAAAATTAGATATCCTAGGCATGAAAACATGAAACCAGAATTTTTATAGAGAACATATATGTTTTCTGTATAAAAATGAAAAGCAATATTTTATTCAAAGTACAACCCATCGCTAGCAATACCATTACTATTCCATTTCTCTGACAATTCGCGGATGCAATACCAAAAAAATGTATCTCATCGACGAGCATTTCTTTCGTACCAGTTGAACAAGTGGTTTTTCAGTTCCCCTGCTGTACTTCATTCAGTACGTGTGGAACACATTTTCTGAACTACTGGATCTTTTGCCATGGCTTTTGAGTCTACAGATACGGTATCTCATGTCACATTCAATTGATTCGCAAGTTGTTATGTTGGAGTATTATACTTATCCAATAATGTTTGCTATAATTTTTCTTCAAACTTTTTATAGTCTTCCATTTTTCACACCAAAGCCACCATTAAACATTTTTTTTTTTTAAACTCTTTAGAACTCAGTAATTTACTAAAAGTTTTCTTTAATTTGTAAAAGAAAATCTATGCCGCCCAAAAATCATAGTTCCCAAGCACTAAATTCAGCATGTTCAATGCTATTAAAAACTATGCTGTTGAATAAAACTTGTATGAAAATATTTATCAGTAGTTAAAACAAAAAAAGTGGTACCAATGATACAATTTGACTGTAACAACATTGACAGCTATCATCATCTATGGGCTAATTTTGGTTACATATTTACAGGCCTGGTATTGAGCTTGAAAACTCCTGAGGAAATTTTGTGACCTAGAAAACAATTACAGGTTGGACATTTTTATGGACAGGAAGAGTCATATTAAAAAAATTATGCCTCTATTTTATTTATTTTTAAGGACTAATTTCATATTTACATATTCTATAGAAGACATGATTCAAAACTCCTTTATAGCGTTTCTTTTATACATTGACAATGTAAATATTGATATCAACATTGTAGATCTATTGATTTTGTTTATTCTTTAATTTTAAAATATTCTATAAAGAAGTAAATAATTTAACAAAAAATAAACATACAGCTAGTGTTGTACCAGGCTTTAGGAAATTTGCGCCAGTAATGAAATCCCTGTAATCCCTATAAAATACCACTGGTCCAGCCATTAATGTCTGAAAGTGGAATATGTAGCTCATGTAATCAAGAACTGTGGGAATATTCCTATAAAAAAAATAAATAAATAAATAAAAATGTATTTCCACATATACTCTAGTTTTGGGTGAAGTGATAGTTGTATAAATAAAGACTGAAACAACTTCACCAATGGTATACAGATATTCTTATTATTAGAACAAGAATCTTTTATGGACATAAAGTTTAAATAAATGTGATGAGAGTATCATTAGTGAGGTTGTTACAGCATTTATTTGCATTAATATAAATAAAATATAACATATTATATTATTAATGTCTTTTTAAAGCCATAAATGTAAGGATTTTTTTATATACTGTAGTTTATTTTCATATTTTATTAGCTATATCCCTAATCCGCAAGAAAAGTGACACAATTAAAAAATAATAAATTTTACCAAAAGAAAATGTGATAGGCAGATTGTAATAATTATCTATAATAACTATCTAAAAGTAAATAGGAAAATATTCTTAATTGAAACTCATACTTTTTTTTTTACAAGACATCCTACACCCATAGCTATCAGGTGAATTATCCTAGGTTGTTGGTATATCCTTCCAAAATGGGTGGAAATTTAATTTCCCAGCTAAAAATGTTAACCAGCATCCAATATAAAATATTAAGAGATAATCAGTTTAATTTTTATTTATTTTATTCTTTTTTTTTTTTTGAAAAGCAATACAGCGACAAAAATTAAATACTTCCTTACAATTATGAATAAAATTAGGTGTTACTTCTCTTACTTTTTAGATTATGTAACTATTTTATGAATTAATAACATACTTTATTGCATAGTACTTCTGGTTAGGTGTCAGATCATCCTTTGAAAATCCATCATGAATATTAAATGCTAAACTGGTGATTTTTTGAGTCATAACCATCAAAGGACCTTAAAATAGACAATAATATTTATAAAGACTAAATATATTAAGACAATATAAAGACAGTAAATCAAAACAAAGATATTGCGAATTGAATACAATTTCATTAAATATACCTGTTACATCCAAAGCATATGCTGCACCAGAGTAGAACAAACGATGCAAATGGATGCATGATAAATAACCGATGGCTACTACCATTGTCCATCTGAAACCAGAAGCATAAACGAATTAAAGAAACAAACCCAACAAATGAAACCAAAATCATTATAATCAAAATTAACAGAAAATTAAATTAAATAATTCTCACCTTTGGACAATTTTTGGGTTTAATATTCGAAGCAATAAATAACATATAAGTGGAAGTCCAACAAGATGAATAATTTGGCTATAATCAAAAGTAACAAACATATATATTAATTTTTATCTTATAAAGAATTTTATATGACAAAACAAATTTACAAAAAATTGCATTAAACCATAAAAAGTTTTATAAAGTAAAAATAAAGTTCAAAAAAATTTAAATAAAAATAATATGATTTTTATTCTATTATTAAAAAAAATCATTCCAGACAATTCATCCTAACCATCATTTTGTATGTAAGTTATATATATTTTCTCAGTTCAAAAATTCCTGTGAGATGGTTCTGAAATGATGCGTGCATTTATTTGTTTGTTTAACTGGTAAAAAGATTTTAATCGGACTCACAAAGTATCACAGCTTAAGTGATGATGATGAATACTAAGTTCAATTAAATTTCCTAAATAAATAATCTGGAGAAATTTTGTATTTTAATATTATCATTAATTGTAAAAAAGAACTAAAACTATCAACAATTCGAAAAAAAATAAGTAAGTAAGTGCAATAAATTATGTAATAAAAAAAAATTAGTAACTTACCAAAAACTTTAATAGATCAGGTATTTAAAAGATTAGATTTTGAGATTTTATCATTAAAAAAAAATGAATAACACAAGACTCTGTGCTACATGTCACAAGTTATCTTTAATCTTAATTGTTTCATTAGTCACTATATTCATTTATTTCAATGTCTGCTCTATTAAAGTTTACAGCACTTGATAACAATATTATATTTTTATTGGAGTCAATAGCAATCAAGGCTTCCTTTAAAACATTTTTTTTTTTTTATAAGCCTTTAGGGTTTTGGGGTCACAACCCTTTCTTCAGAAATTCATGTTTTAATTAAAATACTCAATCAACATATTAATAAAAAAAAAATTTATAAAATTAATTTAAATACTTATTCCTTACTTTAGTGTTTCTATTGTAATTTCCTTATCACTATAACACTATTGACACCTATAAAAATTAAATGCCAACTTCCTAAAGAGCGAAGGCATATCTAAATAGGTAACAAATACAAGTTAAATGGTTTCTGTTGCAATTTACTTACATCCCAAAGGCAAAATAGCCTAAAAATATGCCAACAATAAGTACAAAGGTTTGTCTAGCGGCTAACTTTGTAATTGAAGGGTGCAATACACTTTGCATTAAAGGAGCAAGAGCCAATGAGATAACTTGTGAAGCAACAAAATTTATCTGAAAATATACAAAGGCCACTATAGGTCATTTGAAACTAATAATGCCATTTATCTGTAGTCAACTAGTAAGCATTAAAATAAACAAATAATTCATATTGGCAACATATTTAAAAGAGTTCGGTAAAGTAAATAAATGAAACCAAAGATAATAACTTGTTGAGATAAATATTAATAAACAAACAGCCAACTGACCAGTCCTATACTAGGAGTGAGGTTAGCAACTCTAAATCAAGTAGATACTGTTGTGATTAAGATAAAAGATAACTCACATGATCCAATGGAATACCGGTGGACACAGAGATACCTTCCAAAAATGTGTTTCCTTTATATGACCCTCCCATTTTGATTTAATTCAGAAGAAAAAGCCGGAAGACAGTTGCTGGTTTCTCTCTCTCTTTGCGAAGCAGTATTAAATACGTTGCCTTATCGACACATCTGGACCAACATCAAACAAAATTGAAATGACGATATTCCACACGACACTTAAATAACCCACCTTCCGTCGCCTCCTGGGGCGGGTAACTGACAGTAGGAGGCTATTGGCAAGGTGCCCTAGGGGAGGGGGAGGTGGCGTGATGCCTTCAATGAAATCATCTAGTCCACGATCCACAGATGGCTCTAGCTAAGATGATTCAATGTGTTCATCTTTTGTAAACATTAAAATTATTCCTAAAAATTTATTTAGTAGTTACTTAAATCGCGAAATTCATTACACACAAAATGAATGAATTTCAAATTCAAATTTCCCGCTCTGGTATTTGGTATGCTGGATCTACACGTTTGCCATTTGCTACAAATCCAAGACTCGAACAAATGCTTTCTAAACATATGAGGTAACAAACGTCATACACCTACAATAGTGTGTTCTTACGCCTTTTGTGGTTATTACATTACTTTAATTTTAAAAATGAACAAAATAAATACAGACGAAATGAAACGAAATGTAAATAGGTAGTAGATGATTAAAAAAATCCTAGAAATAATACTACATAACCTAAAAATTCTTCTTTCATTCTAGATTTTGTATAGGTACTTGTAAATTTAATTAAAAGATATATATTTGAGCTTTGTAAAATCAAAAATAAACCATCTAAAGTTCATTCATCAGACAGGAATTAATAAAATATACAATCTTAAACTAGAGTTAATAATTGAATCTGAAGCTTGGGAAAATTCATTGATTAATGAAATACAAAGAGCACCAATATTTATTCGTTGGCAGTTCTAAAACAATTTTAACTTAATACAAACGTGTGAATGCAGCACAAGCGCCCTTTGATTTGTGCCAAAAACAGACAGTAAACGGGTCGGCCATTAATTGAGGTCAACTTGTACCAGCCAATCCAAATAACTAACCCTCACGTTTGTGGATGCCTCAAGTAGAGATAGTTTGGCAAGCATGTAGAGGCAAGTATATCAGTGGTTCCTATATTGTGTGCCGCGGCGCTCCAGAGTATCTCAAGTGGTATCGCAAGCAACTACCATTTTCGTATGTTATTCCAAAAAAAAAAAATAATAATAAGAGACCAATTAAAACTAAAATAGCAAATGCAGTGTATTCCAGCACCTACATTTATTAAAATAAATACAAAAACAATTAATTTAAACCATGAACAGTGCAGTGATAAATTTATGTTTGACTTAATCACAAAATCTTATTTATGTCATAAGCGAAAATGTTCACGGACGAATTCAGATGAGACATAACCCTGGAGCTCATTTTACACCTTCATACGCTAACGGTTCAGTAATGTATCTACTTTGCTTAGGATAGAAAAATGAATAACCTAATCTCACAACTAAGCTAATTACTTTACGTATAGTTTCAATCTACAATAGTCAGAAATGATCTATGCGACGCGGTGATTGCTTCGTGATGATAATCAGCTTTCAGAGAGCCTTGCTATTGCGTCCAGACACAACATTTAAAAAGTAAAAATTTGATTATATAATCATATGTATA